>NC_065448.1:97431549-97734579 GCF_917563875.1 Diabrotica virgifera virgifera | reverse complement strand
CCTATTTTTGGTATAGCCAAATCTTCGATGTCATAATTACACACGATTTTCTTCAAATTAGTTAGAGCACGCCATATGTTCTCGTAGCTTGGCGTGTCCGTATAAGACTTCCTGGTCACTATATACAGCAAAGATCGAGGACCATCTTCCAATCGCAATACTCTTCCAATTTTAGGTTGTTGATTCCTTAACTCGTCCAGGCGGCCGAACTTTCTGTTGAATACGGACGAGATTCCTTTAGTCATCTCGAGGTCTTGGGCAACACAGTGGGCTAGAGAGACGTTTTCTGGAACACCAAACAGATCTTGCTGAACTTCTGTGGTCACGCCGAATCTAGCACTCTTTCTTTCTGCGTAATTTGACATAAATTCCTTAAAACTTGGCTGTGGTGCATCTTTCATCTCCTGTTGGAGGACTCGGGCTTCCTCTGTTTCATTTGAGCCAGCATATGGTGCGAGACGATTTATGTGAATAACTTTTGGTTTACCGTTTGGCAACTTCTTAATTCTGTATATTACGTCATTTATTTTCTTCTTAACTTCATACGGACCTTCCCATTGTCTTTGTAGTTTAGGACACAAGCCGCGACGACGTTGTGGATTATAAAGCCAGACAAGATCACCTATTTCGAAGCTTTCAATCTTGCATCGAGAATCATATTGATCTTTCATTCTGTCACTGGCTATCTGGATGTGTTGTCGGGCAAGTTCATGAATGTTGTTCATTCGTAACTTCAGGCGGTCGACGTATTCTTCACCTGCAACATGTTCAAACGAACTTCACGACCCAACATCAGGCAGGTTGGTGTTTGACCTGTAGTTTCATTTACGGCCGAGCGGTAGGCCATCAGGAATAAATGAATGTGTTGGTCCCAATCTCGCTGATTTTCAGATACAACTTTGGACAAGTGTTTACCCATCGTTCGGTTCATCCTCTCGACCATCCCATCTGATTGAGGATGCAGGGGTGTTGTTCTGGTCTTATTGACACCAATCAATTTACAAACGTTTTGGAAAAGAGCTGACTCAAAGTTTCGCCCTTGGTCGGAGTGGATCTCCAAGGGAACACCAAATCGGCTGAAGAATTCTTTAACAAGTACCTCTGCAACGGTAGCAGCTTCTTGATTTGGTAATGCATAGGCCTCGGTCCATTTCGTAAAATAATCCATGGCTACCAGGATGTATTTATTTCCAGCATCAGTTTCTGGAAATGGACCTGCAATGTCGATTGCTACTCTTTCCATAGGACTGCCAACATTGTACTGTCTCATGGGTGCTCTCTTTTTACCAACTGGACCATTACCGGATGCACACAGTTCACATTTCTGGCACCATCTTCTTACATCATCTTTACAGTTCACCCAATAGAACCGTTCTCGAACCTTTTGCAGAGTCTTCGTAATACCAAAGTGTCCACCTGATGTACCGTCATGCAACTGACGCAATACTTCTGACACTTTACTTTTAGGTACAATCAACTGAAGCTTAGATTCTGTACCATCATCGTTCTCAAAGGTTCTGTACAGAAGATCATCTTTTAGTATCAGGCAATTCCATTGGCTCCAGTAGGCCTTGACTTCCGGACTACATGCACTAATGTTTTGCCAACTAGGTCTCTCACCTCGACGCATCCAATCCAATACTCTTTTTATACATGGATCGTCTTCTTGGGCTTCTTGTAACTGTTGTGGCTGCCATTGCTCATTAACGACGGTAGTTCGTCTCACAGGGCAAAGCTGTTCATCTACTTTAAGCCGGTGATTACAACTTTCACTGCATGGCCGTATCGAGGAAGCATCTGTATTTGAACCAACTCTTCCAGCCCTCTTCATGCGTCTCTTCGGCATCGTGTCACGAATCACCCTCCGTACCATTTCCACCAAACGTTCATCTTTTCTCTTATCGCCTTTTTCCACGGTTATTACTCGATTGTTTCGTGAAGCTTGGCTAGCTGCTTCGTGTTCCAAGGCAATAGCAAGTGCTTCATCTAAAACTTTCGGTCTTGCTAGTCGTAAAGCTTTCTGTAGTTCATTATCTTTCAGCCCATTGACGAAGGTATCTACTGCAATTTCTTCTAAAACGCTGTCTGGCACCTCTGGATAAGCCAACCGCACCACACGAGCCACATCTGCTTCAAATTCTTGCAGATTCTCACTTGCTCGTTGACTTCTACTTCGCAGTTGTGCTTTGTATACTTGTTGTAGATGGGCATCTCCATAGCGTTTTTCTAGACGAGTGAACAAGGTCTGGTAACAATTTTCTTGACCCTTAGGAATTGATCTTAATATATCTGCAGCATCACCTCGCAAAGCAGCAGTCAAGGAAACAGCCTTTTCCTGTTCGGTCCAATGATTGGCGGTCGCAATAGCTTCAAATTGTCTAAGATATATGGACCAAGAGGACTTTCCATCGAATGGTGGTAATTTGAATCTCATATTATGCGACGTTTCGTCTCTCGGTAGTTCATCTTTCACTACAGGATCTAACGCTGCTGCATTAACTGATGGTTGTACTTTTGTATCGGTTATCATGCTCTCTAGTTGTTTGATCTTTTCTTCTACGGTCTCTACACTTTTCTGCATCTTATCGAATGTTCTAGAAACTTCTTCAAATTTCTCGTCATTCTGTCTACAAACGTCTTTAATTACTTGAGAAACACTTTCAAATTTCTCGTCGCTTTTTCTAGAAGTTTCATCGATCTTTTGAGAAACACTTTCAAATTTCTCGTTGTTCTGTCTACTAACTTCTTCAAGTTTCTCGTTGTTCTGTCTACTAACTTCTTCGAGTTTTTCGTTGTTTTTCTAGAAGTTTCATCGATCTTTTGAGAAACACTTTCGAATTTCGATAAGATCGCTTGTTCTGCTGACTGGAAGTGGAACGTCTTTGGGTCATCTCCAGTCTTCTTGAGGACCTCCTCGAGTCGTGCTTTCAGGACTTTCTTGGACCCACTGGCATCTTGCTCGTACTCTTCTAATTGTTCACGGAGCTGTTTTAGCGAAAGTTCTTCTAGCAACATCTTTAGTCGGCACACACGTACTTTTCAAGTCTTTTAAAAGTCTTTCCGAATACCGAACAATTAACGCACTCCGGTTATTCCCGACGAATAAAAGTTCAAAAGTCTTTTAAAGTCTCTCTGTAATTCACTTATTTATATCGCACTAAGTTTACCGAACACCGACACCAACTGTAACGTGACTATTGTAATTACTTATAATTACAATAAAACTAGCGGTTCGTATTTATTTACGACTTTATTATTTATTTATACAAGTTTACTTTACAAACTTTAGCTTAAGACTAAACTGTATTTACAAATATGCCCGTATTTATACCCAGTTGTTATTCTGGAACAATCGACGCCCATCTCTAGCTATCAGCGTGTTCCGCCTACGGGTCGTATGTTCGAGAAGTTCCTCCTCCTTTCCGCCGAGGCCTAGATCATTCGATGACGTCATTCTCGAGGTGTTTACTGTTATACGGCGGTCGGCCAAGTTTTCTCTTTTGTTACAAGTTTTAAAAAAATAATTTTTGTTGTAGTCTGCAAGGGAATTAAGCTAATTTCAAAATGTTTTGAAAGAATTACACGAGTGGAACATCTAAATGTTAATTTTGTAATTTAATAAATGCAATGTAGAGGTTTGATTCTGGTTTTTTATTGTCTTATTTACAGTTAAGTGTACGATCAGCTCCAACTGCAGTTATTACTAATATTAACTTAAAATGCTAAAAGTAGCTCTTCCTTGTAGAACGAAAAATCTTCTTTGATATGGATCAGCTGACTCGATCTCTGCAACTAATTGTAAATTTTCCTCCATGGACAATCCAACAACTTTCTTGGTCCCAGTAGAAGAACTAAAGACTTCTACTGGGATCAAGATATGGTAAAACAACCTGAATTCATGCTTTCTAAAACTTGCAAAGCAAACGAACGATGGATGAATTAGAAGAAGACTAGGGAAAATCTAAACCTTCATCCAATTCATCGTTCGTTTGCTTTGCAAGTTTTAGAAAGCACGAATTCAGGTTATTTTACCAGAACTTGGTCCCAGTAGAAAGAAGTCTTTAGTTCTTCGGATCTAAAGCTTCGAATTTTTTAAGTAGATGTCGCTACAGCGTTTGTATCGAATTATTTATTTTAATTCGTCATTGGGAAACAGCTTATTTTTCTTTTCGTTCAGAGCAGACCATAGAGCCTCTCCGATAATCCCTAAGGGTAAGAACAGAACAAGTGGGTCGCGGTGGAGGTGGAGGTCGCGGTCGATGTCGATATCCATGTAAAACAAACACATTGTAGTGAATGGAAGAGAACAGGCAGGTAAGTCGCGGTGGAGATTTAGCGCGATGCCATCCAGGAGGTTTACATCGATGCTTTTGAAATAAAATGAGTTTGTTTTACATGGATGTCTACTGCGCGGCCTACAAGGATGCTTCCCTGTGATTGGTCCGTTCGAAGCCAAGTTGTCGTTACCTGCGCTATCTGACTTGATACTTTTTATATAATCCTTTTTTGCATTCAGTTTATTTTTGAATTTCTAAAGTACTTAAATTCAGTAAATTTTTGAAATATGAAGGAGGATCTGATTATTTACAGCTGACATTTCATCACTATCATCACTTGACTGACACAACATCACAAAAGCACAGTCTTTTTGTTATTCAAATTTCATTAAACTACTTCAGTTGATAGTGGTTCTAGCTCAACTGACAGCGCAGGTGACCTCCTTGCTATGTGCTGTCGACATCGACCGCGACTTAACTAGTAGCATCCACCGCGACCTACACCTCCACCTCGACCCACCTGTTCTGTTCTTACCCTAAGAGGGTGAAACGTACGTAAGATGATGGTGGTCATCTCTGAACGAATTGAAATATAAACTGTCTTTTATTCTCATTTCCTATTAGTATTACTCCTATCTGAGTGCATGGAACCAATATTCGTTGGAATTTTTACCTAGATCTAGATGAATAGACAAGTAGTAAAATGCAATTGTAGATTTCTTCTAGTCTTCTTCTAATTCGTTTTACCAGAACTTGGTCCCAGTTCTTCGGATCTAAAGCTTCGAACTTTTTTAAGAGAAAATATGTACCTAGTTTCTTTTTTAGATAAAGAAAAGAAGACAATTTCACATTGGAGGTAGAAGGAGAAAAAGCATGTATATTCAAACGAGTTTCAGAATTTGCTTACCTGGCTGTAAAATTAGATGAAAAGGGACATCAGGAAGGGGAGATAAAGTCAAGAATAGCAAAAAGAAACAAAAGTATGGAGCATTGCGATCATTAATAAAATCCAAATATGTCTCAAGAAAAACAAAAATTAGAATCTACAAAACAGCTATCAGGCCTTCAGCTACATATGCATGCGAAACATGCTTAAAAAAATCAGAAACAGACCTTTTAGAAAGATCGGAGAGGACAATAAAAAGAGCAATATATGGAGGTATGAAAATAGATGATTAATGGAGAAGAAGTAATAAGGAACTCTATAACGAACAAAAAAAACGGCTGCAATGAAAGCATAGAAATTACGATATTTAGGACACATTGAAAAAATGGGAAAGCAAAGAATGCCGAAAATGGTACTGAAAACCAATACAAAAAAAGAAAAGGTAGACCAAGAAGGAGATGGAAGGACAGCGTATATGAAGATTTACAAAAAAATAATATTGAGAAGAATTGGAAAGAAAAAGTTTTGAACACCCGTGTTGAGCTGCCCCCCCCCCACTTGCAAAAATTAAAAAACAAATAGCCCTGATTTATGAGCTATTTATGAGCTCTCATATTCCGCAAACTAAAAATTTTGAGCTCGTTCCACTGAGCAGGAATTTAATACCATAGTGGGGGGCCTGAGTCAGCCCCCCCACTACTTAAAAATAGGAATATTGAATCGGTTTTTGCGGCAGAATTACGAGCTATTTATGAGCTCTTGAAATTATATAGTTTCGATTTTTGAGCTCATCCCCTAGATCCCCAAACAACCCTTTAATTGATTTAACTTAAGAGAAAGATGCTGAGAAAACTTAAAATATATCGTATTGCGGATATAATTCCTATAGCTTATATACTCTAAGAATAAACTATTAAATCAAGGGCATTTCGATTATTGAGCTACAACCCCTTCGCAAGAAAACCACCCTATCTTCCCGGCTTAAGAGGAAGTTGTACTTAAAATGCGTTAAACTAATTATTTGGCGACTACATATCATTTAATAATTTATAAGCTTCCAAATTACGCGCATTTAGATCAGTAAATTGCAATTTATTTTGTATAGTGCAGTCACTGAAGGTAAAAATCAACGATTACCTTTAATTTCGGTGAACCTTCATCGATTTTCACGAAAATTGGTCAGTGGTTAGAGGATACGTCAAGAAACAAAGGTGACATGGTACCACCTTGCGCCTTTACCCTGAGGGTGGATACCGCCCCTTCTCGGGGGTGAAAATTATTTTATAAAAAATAAATGCACAAATCAATAAAAGAACAAATTAAAAGCAAAATTTTTAAGTTATTAAAGATCAACGATTTTAATTATTTGTGAAAAAAATGCATGTTTTGAAGAGGTTTTTTGTAAATCACTGAAAAACTGTAAGTTTTTACAAAAAAGTTAATAGTAGTTTAATTCGTATAGCTTATATTCTAAGAATAAACTCTAAAATCACGCGCCTTTCGATTATTGAACTACAACCCCTTCGCAAGAAAACCATCCCTTATTCCCGGCTTAAGAGAGGGTTGTACTTAAAATAATTTAAATTAATTATTTGTCGACTATATATTGTTTAATAATTTATGAGCTCGCAAAATATACGCATCTCAATTATTGAATTGCCATTTTCTTTCTATAGTGCAGTCACTGAAGGTAAAAATCAACTATGACCTTCGATTTCGGTAAATCTCCATTCATTTTCACGAAAATTGGTGAGCGGATTTTGATACTATCAACTTTTTCTGGATCTTATTTTTGATGGGTATTTCTAAGTACTTTGACAAGTATTTAGTACCTAAGTGTTATAAAATGCATCTTTTTCCCGTTATTTAAGCTTGAACACTTAGATTTGAACAGTCGCGGAAAAAATATACATTTAATTACCAATAACTTACTTTAAATTAACATTAAAGGTTTTTCAAGTAAGCAATTTATTATATTTTTTATTAGCTTCAATTTTAGTGATGAAAACTTTTTTGTAAAAACTTACAGTTTTTGAGTCATTTATGAAAAATCGCTCTAAAGCATGCATTTTCTTTCCAAAAATTAAAATATTTGATCTTTAATAACTCAAAAAGTATTGATTTATTTTAATCACATTATATAACAAATTTTGCTTACAATTTGTCCCTCTCTCGATTTGTGGGGTTATTTTTAATAAAGTAATTTTCACTCCCGAGAAGGGGTGACATATACCCCAGGCTAAAACCCCAAGTTGTCATTGTCAATTCGTGATAATAAATGGAGATTTACCGAAATCGATGGTAATAGTTGATTTTTACCTTCAGTGACTGCACTATAGAAAGAAAATGGCAATTCAATAATTGAGATGCGTATATTTTGCAAGCTAATAAATTATTAAACGATATGTAGTCGCCAAATAATCAATTTAAATTATTTTAAGAACAACTCTCTCTTAAGCCGGGAAAATGGGGTCGTTTTCTTGCGAAGGGGTTGTAGCTATGTAATCGAAAGGTGCGTGATTTAAGAGTTTATTCTTAGAATATAAGCTATGCGAATTAAACTACTATTAACTTTTTTGTAAAAACTTACAGTTTTTCAGTGATTTACAAAAAACCTCTTCAAAACATGCATTTTTTCACAAATAATTAAAATCTTTGATCTTTAATAACTTAAAAAGTATTGACTTATTTTATTAACTTTATATAATAAATTTTGCTTTTAATTTGTTCATTTATTGATTTGTGCAGTTATTTTTTATAAAATAATTTTCACCCCCGAGAAGGGGCGGTATCCACCCTCAGGGTAAAGGCGCAAGGTGGTACCATGTCACCTTTGTTTCTTGACGTATCCTCTAACCACTGACCAATTTTCGTGAAAATCGATGAAGGTTCACCGAACTTGAAGGTAATCGTTGATTTTTACCTTCAGTGACTGCACTATACAAAATAAATTGCAATTTACTTATCTAAATGCGCGTAATTTGGAAGCTTATAAATTATTAAATGATATGTAGTCGCCAAATAATTAGTTTAACGCATTTTAAATACAACTTTCTCTTAAGCCGGGAAGATAGGGTGGTTTTCTTGCGAAGGGGTTGCAGCTCAATAATCGAAATGCCCTTGATTTAATAGTTTATTCTTAGAGTATATAAGCTAGAGGAATTATATCCGCAATACGATATATTTTAAGTTTTCTCAGCATCTTTCTCTTAAGTTAAATCAATTAAAGGGTTGTTTGGGGGTGAAGGGGATGAGCTCAAAAATCGAAACTATATAATTTCAAGAGCTCATAAATAGCTCGTAATTCTGCCGCAAAAACCGATTCAATATTCCTATTTTTAAGTAGTGGGGGGGCTGACTCAGCCCCCCCCCCCACTAGGGTATTAAATTCCTGCTCAGTGGAACGAGCTCAAAATTTTTAGTTTGCGGAATATGAGAGCTCATAAATAGCTCATAAATCAAGGCTATTTGTTTTTTAATTTTTGCAAGTGGGGGGGGGGCAGCTCAACACGGGTGTTTTGAACAGAAAACAATTAAGAAATGTATGGAAAGACTATAAGAAATATTAAGTGTAGTATTAAGTGTTTTATATAAATAAATTTACTATTGTATATAATATAGTAGTATAGTAAATGTATATAGTATTATACATATTATGTAATAGTAAATATTGTAAGGAAAATTAAATTTTTCAGCCCTATGCCTTCAAGGCGTGTTGAGCTTAATAAATAAATAAGTTTCTTTTAAATAAAAGTTGATAATTTTGATATGGGTTAATACTATTAAACTGACACCTATTCCCTTGAAATTACAATCCCGTGTGATTCCGCAAAGTTTCATGTCAAAATAACTGTTTTCATATTTAAACAGACATTAATTTTCTCAAGGTTAGTTCACTTGCAGGGATTTCGTAGTTAAAAGGGACGTTAAGGGATACGTTTTGTGTAGTTTTATCCACTGTTTCTGACAGTTTGTTCCGGAAGTTAAATTATATTAATATTACCTCTTCTTGTCAACATACGTCCGGACCCTAATATCATAATTAACTACGACTAGAGACATTTTCATTAAATGGCTAACAATAAATCAAATAATTGACTGAGTGTTTTTACGTTTATAAAACCGTCAAAAGGCGAATAAAGAATAGAAAAACGTAAATAACTAATGTTAGTGGAAAAGAGATCTTTCATTTTTTAATACAATGAGACAGTATGTGTTTATATAAAACGGTAATATGTACTTAGAAATGTATATGAACGAGATAGAAAACGTGTATTAGGCCTGATGGCCTATATTAGGTCATGGTTGGTATGATTAGGTGGTGATTTTCCCGATTTCTTACCAGAAAAATAGGGACCAACTTTATTTTGAGCGTAACTTGTTTACTTTTGATGCTAAAAAACTTTTTTAAAAAACAAAAATAAGCATTTTTTAAACACTTTAAAAAAGTTAAAATGAGTTTTCCCCAACAAATTGCTTCGTTTTTTGGTTATGGCACGTTAAAATATTCGATTTGGAATTTGACGAATATGAACCTATTTTTCATTAGCTATAACTCTGCTTCTACTAGGTATAGTGACCTAATATATACACCATGTTTTTCACTTTTTTACGTGCTATATTTTTGATAAGTATTTTTTTTCGACCAAATACTTACTTTTTGAGTTATTTGCGAAAAACCATCTGAAAATGTGGTTATTTTGTAGAAAAATGAACATATTTATTCACTCGCAAATAATTCGAAAAATATTAACTTGGTGAAAAAACTTTGTAGAACAAAAGTTGCTTAGAATTTTAGTCATTTTAGCTATTTTCGGACTTATTTCGAACATATATTTTTCACCCCCAGAAGGGGGTGAAATTCACCTCTAAGGCAAAAGCACACATCGGCACAATATCACTTTTTTTCTTTGACTTGTTCGCTGTGTTTGCCAAATTTCATGTCAATCCAAGCGGTTCTTTAAAATTTAGAGGTTTTGCAATATTTTACCTTTAAAGAACGTACTAATGGGGGAATCACAACAATTCAGCTACACTCGAAAAACTGTATCCACAGGTATTATATTAACAAAAGATATAGCCAAAATAGGAACACGAAAAGATTTAAAAATCCAGAAGTTTTAAAAATCACAAACGTAAAGAGTATTTAAAAGAGATTATAAAAATTATGAAGACAGCACTTTTGGAAGACACCTTTTTCGTATGGATGTTTTTCATGGATCATCTGTCATTTCAAAGTGATAATTTTACTAGTTTTATCCATACTCGCTCTATTAGTTGAAGTTTTTAGTCATTGTTTTTTATTTCTCTGCAATTTTAAAACATCTCGCTCAAACATGATCAAACAAGTATATACTTTTAGTATTAGTACAGTAGACTCGCGATTATCCGAGGTAACTGGGACCGTGACTACCTCGGATACGGAAAAAACTCGGTTAACACTGAGATTGGTTGTAATGATAGAGAAACATGTTAATAACCATAACCGTGGTGATTTTAATGACTAAAAACTAATATAGTACTGTCTATAAAAGATAAAAACATTTATATTATCAATATTACTGTTTAAAAGTCTTTGATTTATTTTTGCGTAAGCTTCATTTCTCCTCTTTTTGAGGGGGCGATGTTGCGCCAAGGTTGAAAGTTGTAACTCACCGGTTACGACTTTTGCCTCGGTTAACCGAGGGGCTCGGATAACCGAGGCTCGGATAATCGCGAGTCTACTGTATTTACAAAATATTAAATTATTCTAAATTAAGGCTATGGGTACATAATTCGCAAATATTTTACGGCTATCCCTACCTTTTCTGTCTTTACATGGCAAATTACGTGTAGTAAAATTCACACTGGTATGGATATGTACATATTACTAGAATGTGATTCTACTTGACAATGTCATAACTAGCTTAAAGAGATGGCTTTTGAATGTTCTTGGATAACTGTTATTTTTTGTATAATTGCAAATTATTAATTCAGTTAATAAATGTGATAATTTTTCACTAGCTATGTATTCAGTGATTGTAATAATATGTACCTACAACAAAAACTAATACTTAATCGAGAAAAGAGCAAAAGTGTTAAAGTGATTTTTTAATAATATATTGTTACTATGGAACGCTTACAATTTTGAACATCTTTAAAAACAAAATACTTGGATCACAGAATATATCTTAATGTATTATCTGCTTCTATCTTCCATAAATAATACACAATAAATAACTTTTTATAAAGTTCACCTCTTAAATCAATTATTTATCAAATACACATCAATATTATTTAATCAGCAACTAAAAATATTTCCGATTCATGTCAAATAATTATTTAAAATTGTCACTGATTGTCAGTGTCTGACTGACAATATTCTATTCGACTAAGTGCGTTGTATGACAAAGATAGATTTGGAAAATATTACCACGGACATGTGTTCATTTTTTTCGAATCCTGAAAAAACAAATAAATATTTTTGAAAAATCTAAACGCAGAATGAAAGACTAAATTATTACCGAGGGCCAAAAGTCCCTTAGAATAAATAAAAAGTTTATTTTGAATGAGATATTTGAAATTAAAAATAACACTAAATTTTCTCTTAGTTTTTCACCCCTGTAACTTATTAAAATAAACAATATAGAAGTTCTCAGGGACTTTTGGCCCTCGGTAATAACGTAATCTTTCATTCTGCGTTTAAATTTTTTAAAAATACTTATTAGTTTTCTCAGGATTCGAAAAAAATGAATCCCCATTTGAATAGCATTGCAGCCGAAAAAATGTACCGATCCTCTTAAGGCTGTTTTTAATACTTAATATTTTTTGTTACAGGTAAGTCAGCTTTTTCACTGTTCAAATTGGGAAAGTTAACGTAAGTAAGAAATATAGTTATACCATGTTTAAATTGGAAATTTTCTTGTATTGGTGCTAAATATTTGTCTGTATAAACGATTTGTATTAATAATACGAGTATTACAAAATGTCAAACTATCCAGCAACCTTATGTATCTATTCTATTTTGTGTGATTTCATTTAAAAACTGCATTGAATAATATAATGACTACTTGGACTACTTTTTTATTAACAATTTTATTATGCTAACACTGGATGACTTCAGAAAAATCGTTTTTGTGGTCTCAAAAAATCAGACTCAGATGCTAAAGCGACCCTGGTATAATAATTGTTCGTGTATAAAGTAGGTCCAGTATCCAGAAGATTTTCCATAAGAGCCCTTACTATTTGAACAGAAGCACTATTTTCTTCTTCTGTAATATACCCTTCTTTCTTCTGCAATATATCCTAAAGTTATGGGTATTTCTACCCTGAGTTCTTCATTTATAAAGTTTAATGCCACTTTTGGCTTTTATTTTAAATGCACTGTATGAACTTCTTCTTCTTCTTCAGGTGCAAATCCACTAATGGATGTTAGCGATCACATTTTCCATTAACTCTCTGTTTCTTGCAATGTGTATCAGACAATTTAAATTTGCTCACTCTTTCAATGGACTATTCAGTGTTATAGTGGAGTTTTCAAGTGCATTCAAGTTTCTGGAGATGATCATGAATTTGGTCTTTTTGGTATTAATCTCTAATCCCATTTTTTAATTGTGCTGTTTGATACCAGTACAAGTTTTCAATGCATATTTTATGTCTTTTTGGTCTATATCAAGTTTCTTGAAGATCTGCGTTAACTTGTGATGTTGGACACGATCAAACGCTTTTTCGTAATCTAAAAAGCATAGGAACACGTCCTTCCTCTGATCGTAACAATTTTGGACCAACACCTGTGTTGCTACTATTGCTTCTCTTGTTCCTAAACCTTGCCTAAACTTAAACTGAGGATCACTGATGTCCCATTCACATTTGTTGTATAATCTTTGATGAAGTATTTTTAAGAATATCTTTAAAGTGTCACACATCAGGCTAATGTGTCTGTGATCCTTACATTTTTTTGCATTGACCTTCTTGGGTAGGGGAATAAATGTAGAGCGCAATCACTGCTGAGGATAGCAACCAGTTTCATAAATAAAATTAATAATTTTATGTAGTGCTGAAATTCCCCTTTCAGATAATGAACTTCAGGCCACCGCAAAAAAGTACGTGGGTTTCGTCAATGACGTGAATTAATTCTGGTTTGAGAAAGTTCTGCGTACATGTTGATCTGAGAAACCATGCAATCTCTAATATTATCTATTTGTTAAAAAAATGTTGAAGAACTCTTATGAACTTGTATTTCTGTACTGCCCGCAAATAATTAAGTCGCTCGAATTCCAATATCTCATATTGTAAAATCTTACAGATTTATTATATAACTATAATAAATCTTACAGCCTAGGTCAACATACAACGGTGTTCCAGGCTGAAGTTTTTGCTTTGGTGGCCTGCATTGATGAAACCATTGATGAAAACCCTAAAGCTAAGAGAATCAACATTTACACATATAGCAAATCGGCTACTCTGGCTGTAAAGAACCCTCTCACCAAATCAAAACTGGTGAGAAACTGCAAAGATCTCCTCAATAACCTGGCAAAAGACAATAGAGTGTCTTTAATATGGGTGCCGGGTCATGAAGGGGTGCATGGGAACGAACGAGTAGATATGTTAGCGAAACAAGGCTCGAGAGAAACTTTTGAAGGCCCAGAACCTTTCTGTGGCATCACTAAAGATGCTATGAAAATCGAGGTTAAGAAATGGCGGATAAAGAATCATCAAAATAGATGGAGAACCACTCCAGACTAAAAAAATAATCAAGAATATTGATAAAAAACTCTCGAACAGTTTGATGAACCTCAATAAACGAGAGATCAAAACAGTCACTGAAATGGTGACTGGACATTGCCGTTTAAGAAATCACCTATACAAACTAGGTAAGGTGAATGAACCATGGTGCAGAAAGTGCGAAATGGAAGAAGAGACTGCCACACACATACTATGCCATTGCAGTGTGCTAGGTGATGTAAGGCAGGACTTCACTGGTCAAATGAGGTTTGAACCAGAAGAGATCCTAAAACTACCAATAAGAAAACTGTTGGCATTCGTTGAGGCCACAGGACTTATTAAAGTTTAAGGAGAAGAACAGGGTTTGGTACAAAGGTCTTATGACCAAGTGCCAGAGACTAACGAGTCTTGCCTGAGTTAAGAAGAAGAAGATTGTAAAATCAATCCTTGGGAGTAAATTGCAATTAGCATTTCTCTATCATACACCATTCAATGATATGGCCTCGTTATTAGTAGTAACAGAGAACTGTTCAATAACATAATAAATTACGTCGTCGACTGTATCAATCTGTTGATTTATTTGAAGTTGACAATCACTGCTTTAAACGATTCTCTATCTTTTGCAACATGAAGTATCTGTTCAACACTGAGGTTAGTCCAATCTCTGATATTCCTCGGCCAAAATGTCTTCTTTCTTCCCAGGCATTTTTCCCCTCTACTCTTCCTTGCATGATGACGTGTAGCAGAGAGTATTTATCGTTACGAAGTATGTGAATGTGGCCCAGTTTGCAGTCCAAGAAATTTTCAGAATACGCCTATACATTTCGAATGATTCCAATTTTTTTACTGATTGGGCTTTCAGTGTCCAAGTTTCTACCCGATATAGTAGTTGCGACCAAAACTGATTATTTTTAATAAATAAAAAAATACCAGTTCATAGACTTCAAATTAAAATCTTTCAACTTATTAATTTAATAATAGAAAGTTGACATTTGACCGCGATGCGATGGGGCGTTTCTGATATTTTGCTGCTAGCTGAGCGATTTGTGTTATCGCTTGGAAAAACTAATTAACCACTACATGAAGGGATGGCAATGTTAATTCTGCATGCATCTCTGCTCTGCATATCTGATATCTTTCAATTTCTCTCATATTTATGCACAATAATAATCATGTTACTATCTTTCTGGAATGAGCGAACCATATGTATGATTTTAATCGATTTTTTTTGTGAAAATAAGTTGAAACTACAAAAGTGCATCTTCTATTTTACCCGCTTCCCGAGAAAGTTAAATTTAATTATCATAAAAATTAATGCTTATATGAAATATTAACCAAACAACAAAAACTAATGGCCCACCTGAAACACCATAAATATCATCGAGAGTTTTTTCTTCTTTTATGGCCTTTGGGAACTGTGTTAGCCAGCAACATTTTTTTTTAAATTAAACTACCATACACCAAGACTATTATTATGAATCTAATCGAATCAAATGAGTTAATGCAAATGAAAAAAAAATTGTTTAGGTAAAAGTTGGAGCTACTTTAAAAATATTTTCAAATTTACAGGGCCATCCATATTGACAGAGTGGAACAAACGTGTATCTTTTTTTAATGAAACACTCTGTTAAGTTATTAAAATTAAAGTTAGTACAGTAAAAGATAATTACGTCTTTTTTATTACTTTCATAACCCTGTATAGATTTGACATAGAATCTGTTCATATCAAACGATTTTAAATGTAGTCTAGTATTGCCCAAAATTATTATTAACATCGAAATACACATAGTTTCAAAAGTTATGCATCACCTAAAATTATAATTGATGGATTCGACCGTTACTTGATGGAAGTTCATTTTATCTAACAATAAAACACTGAAAACGTTTGTTTTCTATACTTCCACAGAATTTATTACAACTAAGTGACTACAGCTGTTTCGGCAGAGTGCCTTTCTCAAGTGATATAGTTTACAATGTGTTTGCCTTTTTAGGTCTTTAACTGAAGAGGTTGAGGAGTGAGGAGCTGTTTGTCTCGAGTTGGTCATTCAGAATTATATCTATATTTTTCAATTTATTAATTTCCATAGATTCTAAAAAAAGATAGCTTAAGGCCTTTATTTTGGATGGCATCAATAACTTCGAGATAGAACTAAACATCATTAAACAAATAGCAGTAAACAATGGCTATAACGAACAAACAGTTAACAAAATTTTAAACCAAAAACTCCATAAGAAAGCCCTGAAATTAGTGTATCCACCACCACAGAAAGAACCCAGTACCTTCTGCTCTCTCACATATACTGGCAAGATAACAACAAAAATAGCCAGATACATAAAAAAGAAAGGAATAACACCAGCCTTCAGAACTAACAACAACTTAAGTAAATATATTAAGAACAATAAAAGCCGAAAGAGCAAGCAACTACAGAGTGGTGTGTACAAACTAACTTGTGGTGACTGTCCGAAAACTTACATCGGTCAAACTGGCAGAACTTTTGACAAACGGATAGCAGAACACAAAAGGGCTTTCAACAATAGAAAAACAGACACTTCTACATACGCACTTCACCTTCTAGATCATAATCATTCTTTCAATGAAGAGTTTCAAATTCTGCATATCCAAAATAAAGGCCTTAAGCTCCCTTTTTTAGAATCTATGGAAATTAATAAATTGGAAAATACAGATATAATTCTGAATGACCAACTCGAGACAAACAGCTCCCCACTCCTCAACCTCTTCAGTTAAAGACCTAAAAAGGCAAACACATTGTAAACTATATCACTTGAGAAAGACACTCTGCCGAAACAGCTGTAGTCACTTAGTTGTAATAAATTTTGTGGAAGTATAGAAAACAAACGTTTTCAGTGTTTTATTGTTACTTAAAATTATGCTCATTTTCATAGTTGATTTCTTCATGAACGGATTATCGGACTCCGCTAATTTTCTTTTATTATTTTAGATTTTTCTTTGGTAAGGTTTTTCAAAGGTTTACCCAAACCTCTTTTTTGTACTTACACCTGGGTGGATGAATAGAAATGTTTTTCTTATGTTAAGTTTGAGACACCCTCTAGGGAGGGCAAGGTGAGTATGCATTGAAATCGTATTGTAAATGAAAAGAAAGAAAATATGTGCAATAATGATGTGTAATAGTGTAATAATAATGTAGACACCATAATTACGTACCAAATTCGTACTTGCTCTCAAGGAAATTCCACCCCTAAACATCACAGTCTCCATTAAAACATGTCGTCTCTCTTATGTTGAGCTGACTGCTCACTTGGTCGACAAATAACTCTTAATACATTGCGTGCCACGTCGCTCATATATGAGAGACACAGATATTTTGCCAGGGGTCACGTCGCTCATTTTTGATATACACGTAAAACTAACTTTCATGGCCGTGGATATCAGTAGCCCTTGAGAGTAGTATCCCGACGTGGGATACACGTTAACCTTCGGAGTACGGAGATTATTTGACTTACTTAGATTACGAAGATGGGTCAAGCGTGACCCATTCTCATTTTATTTATAAGGATGTTTTAAATAGTCAGTATTATTAAACAGTATCTTTAATTCAACAAAAAACAAAAAAAATCCTAAATTATTGTATTTAAATTTTTTAAGATGGTTACTCATGGGCATATACTAGATTGCTCCGGCAGCCAGATTTTAATACCTTACAGAAAACCTGCATAGGTAAATTTGCTCCGGCCATATATTTGAATACAGTGGAACCTCGATAAGTCGGATTAATCGAGACTGCGGCCGATCCGAGTTATCGAAAATCCGCGTGAAGCGTGGCACGCAATGTGTAAAGTGTCGACCAAAATTGCTAACGTTATGTGCCTTTCTGTTTTTAAAGGTTTGTTAACTGATATTTTTCTATTGTTAATTTAATTTTGTTTCAGTTAAAACACACCATAAAGAATCAAACTGTCTATTTTCTTTGTTTCTAAAGATATAAGTGACATTTAAAAAACGAGATGTTGATGTTCACAAAAGATAAGACTACCAATACAAGTTCGATGTATACCCACCCTTGTCTTCCCTACATGGTGTCAAACTGAACATCAGAAAAACATATCTTTTCTTCCACCCGGTATAAGTTCAAGAAAGATGTTTGAGTAAAAACCTTTGTCCAACTGTGTAAATACCACAAAAAAATCTAAAATAATAAAAAAATAGCGGAATCCGTTAATCTGTTGACGAAAAAATCAACTTTGAAAATGAGCCAAATTTTGGGTAATGCATAAGTTTTGAAACTATGTGTGTTTAATTTTGGTATACAGAGTTAATCGAAACTTGGAATGAGGATTTTATGACTTTTCCCTATACCTAATTGTTTTAATTTTTAAGTTATTCGTAATTCTTTAAGCAAAATATTAATGGCAACAATTATACAAGTATATTTTTACTTGTATATTTTATATACAAGTATATTCGGTTATTATCTAGAAAAAATACATATTATTGGCTGAGAGGTAAGATATATGAGGTAAACATAATTTTATCCGTTTTTGTTTGTGCAAATCGACCGGTAAATTTTTACAGAAGTTTTGTTTGTAGAGACCTTGTAATTATCTGAGATACTTCCGCTTGTAGGTACCTATGCGAAAAGATCAAACACAACTGGTCTACTGTAAAGTATTTTAATAACCGGAGTTACCAGACGAACGGTGAACAACGTTTTATGACTCAGATTAAAGTTTTTATAGGTTCCGTAAAAATCTCAGCAATTCCAATATAGCACGACTGATGGTCGTCCAATATAAATAATTCCGGAAGCGACTGCATTGTCCTGCTCATTTTTCTGGAACAGTAACCAGCATTTTAACGGAATTGATGCGAGTAAAATTGATAATATTTTGGAAAAGGTTTTTCTTGAAGTTTCTTGAACCTTTATAAATTTGTCTTACATGGGAAGTAGTTTTTAATATAGAATTTAAAAAAATATTAAAACTTTGAATTATGGCTTAGCAGCAATATTTATGTCTATGGAACAAGTGAAATATATATAGGATGTCCCAAAAGTAGCAGAACGGTCGAATATTTTGCGAAATAAACATCGGATCGAAAAACTGAAAAATACATTTTCAATATTTTTCAAAAATCTATCGACTGACACTAAATATAACCCCCCACTCCACCCGCTTGAGGTGGTGTGGGGGGTAACTTTAAAATCTATAAAATTTATTTATATCCATTTAAAATAGGAATCCCCATTTTTTAGTGCAGATTTGGATTCTTTTCATAAAATAAGCAACTTTTATTCGAGACATTTCTTCGAATTGTAGTAGACGGTGCTATAATCGGAATCGTGATACCCTAGGTAAATTATTAAACGGTTTAATATTTCGAGAAATACACTTTCAAATGAACAACCAAAAAACGTGTGTTTAATATTTTTCAAAAACCTATCGAATGACACCATACAATACTCCTCACTACACCCCGTGGAGATGGAGTGGGGGATAACTTTAATATATTATATAGGACCCCCATTTTTATTCCAGATTTGGATTTCTCATGAAAAAAGAAGTAACATTTATTTGAGACATTTTTTAGAATTGTTGATAGATGCCGCTAATAAATTGTATTTTCCTATTATAGCGTCATCTATCAACAATTCTGAAAATGTCTCAAATAAATGTTACTTATTTTTTGTCAGGAATACAAATCGGCAATAAAAAATGGGGGTCCCTCTTTAAAAAAGAACTCCCATGAAACTTTGGAACGGCAGGCCGAGTGAAATAGAAAAATGTAACAGAAAAAGATAAAAACTGAAGACGTAATTCAATACAACGTGAAATAGATCCAAAGCAACGTGAAATAGCGAAATATCTCTCAAAATTGGTTATTTATGATCCTTAAGCTAATACCAAACCCTAATTTATTGCCTATTTCCTTTATTTTTATTGCCCCGAGAAGCGTGGATCATTTTTCAATGAAGTGGCGGTAAAATGACACAGTTCAAAGAGATTTAACATGCAAGTGCTAAAACTTCCCCCTTTAAATTGAGCTAGGGAGCTGATTCGATCAGTGCCTGGTAATTTTGCTATGTAGCGGTCTAACTACGTTCAAAACTGCGGCCAAACCCTAATTTATTGCCTATTTCCTTTATTTTTATTGCCCCGAGAAGCGTGGATCATTTTTCAATGAAGTGGCGGTAAAATGACACAGTTCAAAGAGATTTAACATGCAAGTGCTAAAACGTCCCCCTTTAAATTGAGCTAGGGAGCTGATACGATCAGTGCCTGGTAATTTTGCTATGTAGCGGTCTAACTACGTTGTGTTAAGATTTTTATCATTTTATGAATTAACCAAATTAATAAAAATTCTACCGCCCACACTGTGTATCGAAAGGTCCTTACTCCAATCGGTCCGACCGATTCTATCAAACAATAAATATTTATTAAGTGCACAGTAATAAGGGGGCTAACTGTGTGCTGTTTCCTTTGTACTATTATATATTTTCTATCTCTCTTTGCCGACGTTTAAATTGGAAAACCGCTTCAGTACGTTCTTCAACGCGTCGTTGGTCAAGGCTTAAGGTTTCAAAGTTACCCCCGCTCCACTTCCAGGTAGTGGACCTGGAGGGTAGTATTTGTTGTCATTCGATAGGTTTTTCAAAAATATGAAACACGTCTTTTTTTGTTTTTCATTTGGAACTGGCTTTCTCGAGATATTAGACCGTTTTTATAATTTACCTACATAGGGCATCACGGTAAATCGTTTTTTCCGATTATAACGCCATCTATCCACAATTAGAAAAAATGTCTCGAATAAAAGTTGCTTACTTTTACGTAAGGAATCCAAATCTGCAATAAAAAAATGGGGGTCCTATTAAAGAATTTTAAAGTTACCCCCATCCTATCTCCAGGAGGTGGAGTGGATGGTCGTGTTCTGTGTCATTCGATAGATTTTTGAAAAATATTAAACACTTATTTTTCAGATTTTCGATCCGACGTCCATTTCGCGAAATATTCGATCGTGTCGCTACTTTTGGGACACCCTGTATATTAAGATGTTAGTCAAATTATTACTTTTTTAGTCTCTAGTATAATAGAATAGAATAGATTAGAAATATGCTTTATTGTCATGGAAAATTGTACAGTTTTATCGACAAAGCTTATAAAAGTCATGAAAACAAAACAATAACAATACAATTTACTAAAATTACATAAATCGTCAATATTTATAATAAAAATAAAAAATAAAAAATAAGAAATAAAAAATAAAAAATAAAAATAAAAAAGTAGCTTGGGTGAGCATCATGATATTACGACAACCAGGTTGTCGACTGGTTGTCGCCTGGTTGTCGTAGTATCATGGGTGAGCATTCTCTTTAGTATATAGGACATAATATGGACATATATGTCGTAAAGGACGATGTGATCCTGTTATGTCCTAAACGTAGAAGTATTAAGACCGTTTGTATATGAAGTTTTAAGCTTTATTTTAGGTTTTTATTGCGACGGGAATCACTCGCGCTGCCTTAAAAACATTTTGGTATCGTTTGATCTTTGATACACTGATTCTACCCTTTTATACTGCATCATGCGCACTGTGTCACTGAGAGTAACAGATAGAGAGGTTTTGAAATTTGAGAAGTTGGCACGCACACCAAAGTGTAAACAATTTAGGCGACAAAGTATTTGAATTAGTTTTTAAATATGGATATTGGGATAAAAAGTGTGCAGTCAATGCCATTAGCCAACATCCCTTTTGTAAATTTTTTTATATAGATCTACATCTGCGAATGCGTAGTTTTACAAAATTTAAATATAGCAAAGCATAAGCAACAACAAATATGCTACAGATGCAACAACAACAAAAAACAATGAGAAAGCTGAAGAATAAAGGATTTAAAAGGTTTCTAGAAAAATATACCCCTAGTCGTAGTCGAACGTGAAAACAGTACATAAATGATAATTGTGACAGTTCTCGAAATGTCGTTCATTTAACGACAGTGGATTTTGTCAACAATGCTTTACATTATTTTGTGGCTCAAACATATTAAGTACAGCATGTCCTTAAATGTATAGAGTTAGCAACATGAGCGGCATTCTAATAGCTTTGTAGAAAAAATGATACATGCAGCTTTCCTAGCGCACGATTTGAATGTGGCAGAACCATGTAAGAGGAAAATTTGTATCATAAACAATTTAATTTCTGCAGTGAGCACAGTATGTATTTATAAATGCACTTAGTCAGAGGTTAAAGGTTTTAGTTTATTAAAAAATATAATTTAAATGACCCGTCTTTTTGGGGGACAAGCAGATAAGTCAATTGTTTTGACAAATTATATTTTTTCCTTATATAAATAAGTTCCAGTTGATTCATGCGATGTCGAACTTATCTTTTCTCAGTATAAAAATAGATTAATCAAAAACCCACGGATATTTTAATTTAATAATTTAGTTCACGATTGCGTAGCAAAAAGTATTCGTTGTGTACTACGCAATCTTTCATTCATTAAATTTC
This sequence comes from Diabrotica virgifera virgifera, assembly GCF_917563875.1. Taxonomy (NCBI): domain Eukaryota; kingdom Metazoa; phylum Arthropoda; class Insecta; order Coleoptera; family Chrysomelidae; genus Diabrotica; species Diabrotica virgifera. Next base: position 97,712,228 of record NC_065448.1, on the reverse strand, counting down.
TATAAATGCTTATTTAAGTTGATTTTTCATTATCCTTTACAACAGCATATTGGCAGTAGTTTAGTGCATATTTTTCCATATCAATTTTTTTCATACAAAATTTTACATTTATTGTCATTTTTTCTGAAAACGTTTCAATAGTATAGTCAACGCGGAATTATGCTAGAAAATATATCCCTACACGGTTCGATTTCGCTTATTTTTTTTTAATTTTCGTAATTATTATAATTTCTAAAAGAAGAATTAAAACAATTAGAAAAATCAAAATCATTATTATAGTGCAGTCACTGAAGGTGGAAATGAGCTATTACCTCCGATTTCGTTGAACCTCAATCGATTTGCATGAAAATTGGTGAGTGGTTAGAGAATATCTCAAGGAACAAACGTGACATGGTGCCAACTTGCGCTTTTACCCTGGGGGCGGATGCCACCCCTTCTCGGGGGTGAAAATTATTTTATTAAAAATAACCCCATAATTCGATAGAGGCACTTACTCTAAGCAAAATTTATTGTATAAAGTTGAAATAAATCAAAACTTTTTATTTTAGTTATTAAAGAATAAAGATTTTAATTTTTCGTGAGAAAAATGCATGTTTTTAACCGATTTTTTATAAATAATTCAAAAACTATAAGTTTTTACAAAAAAGTTATTATTACCTAAATTGAAGATAATAAAATGCGAAATAAATTCCTTACTAAAAAAACCATTTATTGATAACTTAAAGGAAGTTATCGGTAATTGTATGTATATTTTTTTCGGCGACTACCCAAATCTAAGTATTCAAGCTTAAATAACGGGAAAATGATGCATTTTATAACATAAACGTATGAAACATTTGTCAAAGTATTTAAAAATATCTATCAAATGAGCCCCCGAACAAGTTGATAGTATTATAATTTATGCTCCAAAATTTTTTCAAAAGTTATCTTTTAAAAATTTTTCCAAAAAATGTTATTGTTTTTTTTTTTTAAATAACTCCGTTAGTTTTGAGATATCAGATTCACCTAAAAACCATTTGAAAGCTAAAACTAAGGGCTTTTAAACAACGTTGAATTTAATCTTTTAAACCCCTTACTTTTTTGAAAATAAAAGGTTAAATGGTATAACGTTTAAGTTTTCCCAGTGTAGAATTTAATTCAGTTTTCATTGCTACATGGATTTTAACTTATTTCCCTGTAGACTTCAGAATCTCTAGTGCCGTGTTTTTCTTAGAAACACATGTGTGCTATCGATAGAGTCGAATGTTAGACTTTAATAGCTTTCTGGTGAATGATATGGGCCTTGCATCCCATAACTCATTTTAAGTATTAGGCTTGCTAAGCCCTTTATAGTGTTAATAAGGCCCTTTTTTGCATTTCTGTGGCGACCGTTGGCAAGTCGCGTACCCCAAGCCGTCAGTCTTATTTAAGCAGAAATCTGAGATATCTTGGCATTCGTGAGTTAAACTTTGTGGCAGTAAGTTAAGCCGTGTCAGTCATGTAGTGGACGTTAGTTGTTTTGTGATGGACCAGCCTAGAATTTTCTTCTGGTAAGTCTTTACAAAACCCTTTTCTTTATAGAACACTCGCTGTGAATACTTAATTTTGTTCGCAGGGCTGGTCCCTGGCCCAAGTCCCAGTTATCACCTATCGCTAGCACCTGAATCCACATTACACTGTGGCCAAAGCTATTCTTTGTCGTTCCTTTTATTTCGACTTCGCCGCTGGGTAAATGACCTGGCCTAGATAAAGAATGCCTCTAAGGGCATCCTCTACATCTGCTTCAAGTAAGTTACGCATCCTTTATTAGAAGTATTGAGATGTCTTCTCGCGTGTCCAGAACAAGGAACTTATGTTTGTGTTTCTTCCGTGGGATAAGTTCATTGACTTACAGTTTTAGCCCATTTTTAGTGTTAATAGTGACATTTACATATATGCCGGTCACTTGTTTTTTATTTTTAATATTTAAATAAAAGACATTTTCACCATGTAAATTTTTTTGAGTATCTTTAGAGTATTATTATTGAGTATTATTAGATTTATATATATAAACAAAGAGCTCTTTCTTTTTTGTTGTAAGTGAACGGTAAGAATAAGTTTTATTTAGAGTATCGTTTTTTTATTTTTTTGAGTAACTTCAGTTTATTTTTTTTTGAGTTAATAAGAGTTATATTCGTTCACTTACATTATAGGTACATCTCGTATTTTGTTAGTTTTGCGGTGTTGGTGAATACACCAACGTATATGCAATTTGTTAACCATTTTTAAATAATTATTGAGTAATTTTTGTTTTTGTGGTTGACGTTTTTACGTTTTATTTGCATATATTATGTGAGCATTAAGAGATTTCATTGAGTATTTTAATAAATGTTTTGTTAAAGTGTACGATGTCGTTTTTTATTTATTATTTACAGCTCAAGACTAAGAACAATGTTGTTTTGTCGTAGCATTCTTGCTAATTTGTTATTGTTGTGTTATGTTTCGTTAATTATTGTTCCTTTGAGTATTTTTTGGTCAAAATACCTGGCGCCCTATATTTTCGTTTGAGTATTAACTATTTCCGTTTCCTTAGAGTCCAAGTGTCAAACCATCAGTTAATGTTATCTATTTACCTTTTGTCTATCTTCGTTTCATTAGCTCTATTCGCATACCATTGTTTATTCATTTAACACCTTTCATTGTAACAGAAGCCCAACCCAAAGAACCGCGCCCACATCTCTTCCGACTGAGCAACGTGGCCTTTGTTTCGTCAATGTAAACGATTGGACCTTTCCATCTTCGGTCATTCCTTATTCCATCCAAGGATAATATCGTCCTGATCCTTCTGGTTCAGCCTTCATGACCTCGTGTCCATCTGATCGTTATACAAAATGGCGCCCTCTCGTGGAGCCTTATACAAATTACGTGGGACTTCTTCTGTTACCTATGGTTGCCTTATACATAATTTCGTAGAGCTTTGTCAATTGCCTTTTCACGGGCTATATATATTTTCTTGTCTATGCGTGAAGCATGATTTTCTTTTTTATAATGTTCCTATTAGACCTGATTTCCTTTTTTTGTTCAAGTTTGGCTAATTTGCAGCTATTTTTATTGACAATATATTTTCGTGTTATTATTTGCTAATAGATAATAATAGTTTGACACATTTTAGTTTGTTTATTTCCGTTTTTAGTATTTAAATGTCAGTGTAGTACCTTACACTTTCATTCCTGCATTTTCGCATTCTAGAGTACCATTCTGTGAAGTATATAGTATAGTATCGATCTTTTTTCTTTAGATATGTTTTTAGTTGAGTAGATTTGAGCATTTTTATTACTTTTCCTTACGTCAATGGGATACGTCTTTTGTTATGTATCTAATTAAGGTAAAGGTATCTATCTAGATCTTGAGCTGTGTATTTTTTGTAGCAAATCACAAAAAAGTTGTAATTGTATAACTTTTTGATTTTTACGTTTATTTTGTGCCGTACTTTGCAACTTTTGTGATTTATTGTAGTTTGCATTATATCATTGTATTGTGCATTTTACTTTTTATATTTTTGTATACGTATTGTGTTGCGGTATATTTATTTTTTTGTACTGTGTTGCGTTTATTTTATTGCATTTAGGTACCGTTTTTGAGTTATGAAATGCTTTGTAACTGTTTTTAGAGGTAGCAATTATCACTATTATGATTGCGTCGTCTTCTAAATTTTCGGGTACATGCTTCTCCGTCGTTCAACGACACTGTTCTGTCCGGTTTTATGACCAATCTTTTCTGACGTTGTAGAATAGTATTGTTGTAATGATTTCTCTGCCGTATATTTTCGGATTTTAATGTGGTTATGTATTTTTGATGATATCCTATTTGGTTGATATCGTATGTTTTTCAGTACCAGAATGTTTTGAGTGGTTTTAGAGAGTTTTTAGTCATGGCGTGGTGTTAGTCTGGAGAATGAAAGAGTCCTGCAGCTTTCCGTCATGCTATTGTTTTAGGTTTGTGATTTAAGTCTTAAATGAAAGAAGTTAAGCTGTCCATTCCAGAAATTGTTTTTTACAATTAGCTATTAGTCGCGAGTGAAAGACCTCGGCGCATGCTGTTGTGAAATATGTTTGAGAAATTATGTTTTACCATTCCAATATCAGCATTCTAAAATCTATTCGGTACAAAACTACTTCCAGTCCAGAAAATATTCCTTTTTTCAGTGTAGAGTCTTCGTTTACCGTTACGTAATCTTAATATTTTTCGACTAGCCTACGATAAGGTGGTTGACATTTCAAAATTCTTATCCCACCCCCAATAACATCTGTCAGGGCTAGAGGTATTTAAGTGTGTCTTTTGACCCTAATTTCAGATAAAGAGGCGTAATGTTTTTATTAGCTTTTATTTAGCATATGTTGCAACCGCAAAAGCTTGTAGATACACTTATTTTGATAGTAGATATTTTTAAAGGGCTATGACCCTATTTTAGGTATTAATGAGATGTAAAAAGTAGCATCTTATTGCTTGTTTATATCTCACAAGTAGTTTGACTCGTGAATATAAACTTTAGATGTTTAGTTAGTAGATAATGCAAATATTTTTTGTTTAGAGTAAAAGAATTCGAGTAATTATTATTAGTTCTGTCAATAGTTTGGGTGAATTAGGATAATGTTTTGGCAATTTTGTGTCGGCTATTAAGGGGTGAAATTTTTTTGTTAAATACAGGCACGTACTAGGCCCAGATGTATTTGCAGAATAAATTTTATCCTTGTGGCTTTCGTAAAATAGTATTCCGATTAATTGTCATATCTATTTAGGACCTCAGTCCCTACTAAATTGTGACACTTCCCTACCTGTGAGCTACCTGTGATTTAACCTAACGATCTAAATTACCTTTATAATAGTATATTATCATATATAAAAAGGCGTCTAGTATGCGTAATTACTTCCAGTCCTAATTAAAGGTAGATTTCGACAATTATCTTAACTTTCCTTTGTTCATTTTCTTCTATATATCTTTGTTCAGAACTCCTTGGCAACTTTTACTAACTCCTCTATTCCTTTTTGTTTGAGTTCGAATTTATTTGTTACGTGAGATAGTAATTGTGCTTTGGTAATTTTATATATTACTCGTATTTATTTGCGTTTGTATTCTGTTTGCTGTTTGTATGTGTTTAGGCTCTTCCGGTACCTACATGTTGTCGGGATAGCAGTAATTTTTTTGAGTTAGTGTTCTGTGAACATTATACTTATTTTGAGAACGGTTGATTGCGAAATGCTTTGTCCTAGACACTGGCAAAGTGAAATCAAATAAGCAAACCACTAGCTATAACTAGTGCGTAGTTTATTAGTGAAGTCCCGAATGAAAGATTTCGTGGCAATTTTTGAGTCTAGCTTATGAAGTCCCGGATGCAAGACTCCGTGGCAATTTTTGAGTTTAGCTCATGAAGTCCCGGATGCAAGACTCCGTGACAATTTTTGAGTTTGCCTCATAAAGTCCTGGATGAGAGACTCCAAGGCACCTATGCGTATAGTCGAGTTTGTTAGAACTCGAGTTTGTTTGTTGTTAGTGGACGCACTATGACAAATATTTTTGTGTTGAGTTTGCTTGTGCTAATTTTGCGTTTGGTTTTGAGTTAATTCCAATGGAGTTGACTTTATTTGAGTTGAGTAGATATTATTAAAGTTATTTATAATAATATCTTATAATGTATTCAGACATATCTTGTCCTGATTGCATTCCTTGTTTTTCTGGGAGTTTCTCGATTGAAAATTTTTCGCCGTGGTTAACCCCAGAAGACTTTTACGGAACTTTTGGCCAACTTGTTTTCTTTCCCTGTCATAAAATTTCGACCAGCTGTTGGAATTTCGACACCTTTTTTGCTTTGATCTTGCAGTCAAAACCTTAGCATTGCTTGACGCTTACCTAGTTACCGGTTGAGGGGACAACCATAACGAAGTTTGCCTACGTTACCTTGTTGGCCAATCGCCTTTGTTGAGCTGGAGCAACTTTGATTTTCGCGTCTAAAACTTCAACATTGGTATGTTCCACCTTTTTAGTTTGGCTAGAGCCATCTGTGTAGATATCTGCCATTGGTTGTTGTACTTGCGAGTCAACGAACCATACTTTGAGTCGACTTTCGAGTTGAATGTTTAGTTTTATGTTAAGGATTTAAGCAACACTGTAGGTGTTTGCTGACTTAGTCGTTTAGAATTAGAGTAATCCTTGTATATATAGTTCCCAGTTTTTGTGTTTTATTTGCGTTTAGTTTATCATAGAGATAACCCTTTTTAGTTTGGTGTTTGAGTTTTATTGCTTATTAGCTTTTTCCGATTTGGTCACTTGTGTTCAAGCACCTCAAGTACCAAAATTTATTTTAGTGTGTCTAGATCATTACCAACTGTGTCAGGCTACTGCTTGATGGTCAGTCTTTTGTTTATGGTGCTTACTGCAGACTCCGATTGTAAACAGTGGTATTACACCACGGTTTAAATCGTGGGGGGAAGCTGTATAACGTTTAAGTTTTCCCAGTGTAGAATTTAATTCAGTTTTCATTGCTACATGGATTTTAACTTATTTCCCTGTAGACTTCAGAATCTCTAGTGCCGTGTTTTTCTTAGAAACACATGTGTGCTATCGATAGAGTCGAATGTTAGACTTTAATAGCTTTCTGGTGAATGATATGGGCCTTGCATCCCATAACTCATTTTAAGTATTAGGCTTGCTAAGCCCTTTATAGTGTTAATAAGGCCCTTTTTTGCATTTCTGTGGCGACCGTTGGCAAGTCGCGTACCCCAAGCCGTCAGTCTTATTTAAGCAGAAATCTGAGATATCTTGGCATTCGTGAGTTAAACTTTGTGGCAGTAAGTTAAGCCGTGTCAGTCATGTAGTGGACGTTAGTTGTTTTGTGATGGACCAGCCTAGAATTTTCTTCTGGTAAGTCTTTACAAAACCCTTTTCTTTATAGAACACTCGCTGTGAATACTTAATTTTGTTCGCAGGGCTGGTCCCTGGCCCAAGTCCCAGTTATCACCTATCGCTAGCACCTGAATCCACATTACACTGTGGCCAAAGCTATTCTTTGTCGTTCCTTTTATTTCGACTTCGCCGCTGGGTAAATGACCTGGCCTAGATAAAGAATGCCTCTAAGGGCATCCTCTACATCTGCTTCAAGTAAGTTACGCATCCTTTATTAGAAGTATTGAGATGTCTTCTCGCGTGTCCAGAACAAGGAATATTGTTCTGAAGCTATTTCCTTGTGGCATTTTTATGATTAATTATTTATATGGGAAATAAGCCACAATTAAAATGAAAAAAATTCATTTTTATTATTATTTTTATATTTTTATATTTTTATAATTAAAAAAAAATAAAAAAAAAAAAAAAAAATCCAACGAAGACACTGGAAAACAAAATATATAGAGCTTTATTCAAATTTAAAAATGATCTAACATACTATCAAAGAAAATTAATGACACCTCACTACAGTAAGACACCACATTTTTATGGAGTGCCGAAAATTCATAAAGCGAACATACCACTTAGACCCATTTGTAGTACCATCAATTCTCCTTGTAGTGAACTATCAAAATTCTTATTAAACATTCTAAAACCATTTGCTAATAATGATGACACTTTTATAAAAAATACAAAACATTTTTTAAACAAATTATCAACTATTGAATTTAATCCAAATAATATTTTAGTAAGTTTTGACATAAACAGTTTATTTACAAATGTACCATTAGATAAAACTTTAAACATAATCAAAACGAAATTAGAGAATGATAATACATTGGCAACTAGGACAAGACTAAATGTATCAGCTATAATGGAGTTATTGACATTATGTACCCATAATACCTATTTTCAACTAAACAATGAATTCTATAAACAAAATTTTGGTCTAGCAATGGGCTCTTCTTTATCTCCATTATTGGCTAATATATTTATGGAGGATTTCGAAACTAATATTATTTCTAAACAAAATTTAAAACCCACAGTATGGTGGAGATATGTAGATGATGTGTTTTCAATATGGCCTCATGGATCAGAATTGTTGGATACATTCCTGAATATTATAAACGATCAAGAAGAGACAATAAAATTTACAATGGAAAAGGAATACAATAACAGCCTACCTTTCCTCGATGTTTTGATCTCAAAGAAGGATATTGGATATGAGACTCAAGTGTATAGAAAACCAACACACACCAACAGATATCTCAATTACAAGTCAAATCACAACATCAACGTTAAAAAGGGAATCATTAAATCCTTATATGATAGAGCCAAAATTACTTGTTCTAACGAAAATTCCTTTTTAGCAGAAAAACAATTGTTAACATCTGTTTTATTAAAAAATGATTATCCTTTATCGTTTATAAATAAGGAATTGTCAAGATTGGATCGAATGGAACAGAACAACTTAGAACGGGATCCTACAACATTCACCAGAAATAATACGAGGAAAATATCAATACCATATATAAAAGGACTATCCGAGAAACTTAAAACAATAGGAAATAAATTCAACATTTCAACAACATTCAAAACAACAAACACATTGAGATCTATTCTATCTAAAACTAAACCTAACAATGATCAAGAAAGAACAAAAAATTGCATTTATAAAATACCTTGTGAATGCGAACAATTTTATTTAGGTGAGACATCAAGACCATTAGACGTTAGAATAAGTGAACATCAATCTTATATTAAAAATAGAGAATTTGAGAGATCTCAAATATGTCAACACGCATGGGATAATGAACATAGAGTTCAGTGGAGAGATTCAAGTATAGTCCTGAAAGAATCAGATAGTAAAAAGAGAAAAATCAAAGAAGCGGCTCTAATTATGCTAAATGAAACCAATTGTGTCGCAAATTCCTCGGTAGAATGCAGTAGGATGTGGTTACCCATACTGAAAGAGGAAGTCAATAGAAAGAAAATACCAAGATTAGTAAGTCAATAATATCGAGCTAGTACATATTTTATATTTTAGTATTACTTATATATCTAGTATTATTAATAATATTTATAATTTAAACATGTTACAAGTCGGAATTTGGTATTATTTTTTGAGAGTAAATTAATGTAAGACCAAATACTTACGATGTCGGGATAGTATCACAGGGTTTTTTCCTGGTTTTCCCTTGTGATTTACTATGAAGTCTCTAACGCGAGAATTTTACTGTCGTTGCATTTGGTTGTCTTTTTAAAGACATATCACATGCTATAATTTTTTATGACGGATATTCTTGAGTTGGGGTTAATTTCATGTAATCGAATGAACTATCTTTCAGTAAGTCGTCCCAGGAACGCAACTCATAAATATTGGCAATATCATTTTAAAGTCTTCTACTTTAAAATGTATAATATATGTCTGAATTGCCAATATAAATGAGTGAAATTAAATAAATTATTAGAAGAATTTTTTTTCCTTAGCAACAACACTTTAGTTTATTTTAGTAATATTTTGTATTTTGACAACGGCACCCGATTTGGGCGTCGAAACGTTAATAAAATTATTTTTTTCATTTTAATTGTGGCTTATTTCCCATATAAATAATTAATCATAAAAATGCCACAAGGAAATAGCTTCAGAACAATATTAAGAAACCGGTATGGGCCTATCGTGTGTCAAAATTTTAGGAAATTGGAAACCTTCTACGAGAAACTGGCACATTGTCAAAATTCAATAAAATTTTTAAGAAGATGTAGAAATAACAACATAATACCAAAGGGCTTGAGGTTACGGCCAGCATACTCAAGCAGAAGACTCCAAAATATTCTACATAGAGCCAGTTTGTCGATGATCCGGGAAAGGTTGCAATTTCACAGGTCAAATTTATTTTTTATCGAACAAGACATCGTAAGTATTGAAGATTTACTTTTCGGAATGATATCAAATTCTGATTTTGATCGAATTATTTTTAGTTTACATATAATTTATGAAAATTCATATCAGAAACAAAGAAATATACATTTAAATAAATTTAATAATCTTTTAGAACAAAATAGTTTACATACTTTTGATAACCTAAATAGAAATAATGACATATTAACGACAGTTGTCAATCTATCAAATAGACATTTAAATGCAACGGAAAATTTGGTATTGTCAAAAGGTTTAAACTATGCTGTTACTCATCCATCTATTCCAAAATTAGACATAATCAGCTCAGTGGAGAAAATATCCCAGTGTCTACCAACTCATGAAAAAGAACAATATAGGGTACTATGTAAACTTGAATTGGAAAAGTCTAATCAAATTGAACAGAACATCAGCAAAGAGGAAATGAAGGCTTTAAAAACTTTAAGAAATGATGACTCCATAACAATCCTACCAGCGGATAAAGGCAATGCAACTGTAATAATGAATAAAATACAATATGAGGACAAAATTACAGATCTAATTACAAATGGACCTTATAGCAAATTAACGAAGGATCCAACGAAGACACTGGAAAACAAAATATATAGAGCTTTATTCAAATTTAAAAATGATCTAACATACTATCAAAGAAAATTAATGACACCTCACTACAGTAAGACACCACATTTTTATGGAGTGCCGAAAATTCATAAAGCGAACATACCACTTAGACCCATTTGTAGTACCATCAATTCTCCTTGTAGTGAACTATCAAAATTCTTATTAAACATTCTAAAACCATTTGCTAATAATGATGACACTTTTATAAAAAATACAAAACATTTTTTAAACAAATTATCAACTATTGAATTTAATCCAAATAATATTTTAGTAAGTTTTGACATAAACAGTTTATTTACAAATGTACCATTAGATAAAACTTTAAACATAATCAAAACGAAATTAGAGAATGATAATACATTGGCAACTAGGACAAGACTAAATGTATCAGCTATAATGGAGTTATTGACATTATGTACCCATAATACCTATTTTCAACTAAACAATGAATTCTATAAACAAAATTTTGGTCTAGCAATGGGCTCTTCTTTATCTCCATTATTGGCTAATATATTTATGGAGGATTTCGAAACTAATATTATTTCTAAACAAAATTTAAAACCCACAGTATGGTGGAGATATGTAGATGATGTGTTTTCAATATGGCCTCATGGATCAGAATTGTTGGATACATTCCTGAATATTATAAACGATCAAGAAGAGACAATAAAATTTACAATGGAAAAGGAATACAATAACAGCCTACCTTTCCTCGATGTTTTGATCTCAAAGAAGGATATTGGATATGAGACTCAAGTGTATAGAAAACCAACACACACCAACAGATATCTCAATTACAAGTCAAATCACAACATCAACGTTAAAAAGGGAATCATTAAATCCTTATATGATAGAGCCAAAATTACTTGTTCTAACGAAAATTCCTTTTTAGCAGAAAAAACAATTGTTAACATCTGTTTTATTAAAAAATGATTATCCTTTATCGTTTATAAATAAGGAATTGTCAAGATTGGATCGAATGGAACAGAACAACTTAGAACGGGATCCTACAACATTCACCAGAAATAATACGAGGAAAATATCAATACCATATATAAAAGGACTATCCGAGAAACTTAAAACAATAGGAAATAAATTCAACATTTCAACAACATTCAAAACAACAAACACATTGAGATCTATTCTATCTAAAACTAAACCTAACAATGATCAAGAAAGAACAAAAAATTGCATTTATAAAATACCTTGTGAATGCGAACAATTTTATTTAGGTGAGACATCAAGACCATTAGACGTTAGAATAAGTGAACATCAATCTTATATTAAAAATAGAGAATTTGAGAGATCTCAAATATGTCAACACGCATGGGATAATGAACATAGAGTTCAGTGGAGAGATTCAAGTATAGTCCTGAAAGAATCAGATAGTAAAAAGAGAAAAATCAAAGAAGCGGCTCTAATTATGCTAAATGAAACCAATTGTGTCGCAAATTCCTCGGTAGAATGCAGTAGGATGTGGTTACCCATACTGAAAGAGGAAGTCAATAGAAAGAAAATACCAAGATTAGTAAGTCAATAATATCGAGCTAGTACATATTTTATATTTTAGTATTACTTATATATCTAGTATTATTAATAATATTTATAATTTAAACATGTTACAAGTCGGAATTTGGTATTATTTTTTGAGAGTAAATTAATGTAAGACCAAATACTTACGATGTCGGGATAGTATCACAGGGTTTTTTCCTGGTTTTCCCTTGTGATTTACTATGAAGTCTCTAACGCGAGAATTTTACTGTCGTTGCATTTGGTTGTCTTTTTAAAGACATATCACATGCTATAATTTTTTATGACGGATATTCTTGAGTTGGGGTTAATTTCATGTAATCGAATGAACTATCTTTCAGTAAGTCGTCCCAGGAACGCAACTCATAAATATTGGCAATATCATTTTAAAGTCTTCTACTTTAAAATGTATAATATATGTCTGAATTGCCAATATAAATGAGTGAAATTAAATAAATTATTAGAAGAATTTTTTTTCCTTAGCAACAACACTTTAGTTTATTTTAGTAATATTTTGTATTTTGACAACGGCACCCGATTTGGGCGTCGAAACGTTAATAAAATTATTTTTTTCATTTTAATTGTGGCTTATTTCCCATATAAATAATTAATCAGAACAAGGAACTTATGTTTGTGTTTCTTCCGTGGGATAAGTTCATTGACTTACAGTTTTAGCCCATTTTTAGTGTTAATAGTGACATTTACATATATGCCGGTCACTTGTTTTTTATTTTTAATATTTAAATAAAAGACATTTTCACCATGTAAATTTTTTTGAGTATCTTTAGAGTATTATTATTGAGTATTATTAGATTTATATATATAAACAAAGAGCTCTTTCTTTTTTGTTGTAAGTGAACGGTAAGAATAAGTTTTATTTAGAGTATCGTTTTTTTATTTTTTTGAGTAACTTCAGTTTATTTTTTTTTGAGTTAATAAGAGTTATATTCGTTCACTTACATTATAGGTACATCTCGTATTTTGTTAGTTTTGCGGTGTTGGTGAATACACCAACGTATATGCAATTTGTTAACCATTTTTAAATAATTATTGAGTAATTTTTGTTTTTGTGGTTGACGTTTTTACGTTTTATTTGCATATATTATGTGAGCATTAAGAGATTTCATTGAGTATTTTAATAAATGTTTTGTTAAAGTGTACGATGTCGTTTTTTATTTATTATTTACAGCTCAAGACTAAGAACAATGTTGTTTTGTCGTAGCATTCTTGCTAATTTGTTATTGTTGTGTTATGTTTCGTTAATTATTGTTCCTTTGAGTATTTTTTGGTCAAAATACCTGGCGCCCTATATTTTCGTTTGAGTATTAACTATTTCCGTTTCCTTAGAGTCCAAGTGTCAAACCATCAGTTAATGTTATCTATTTACCTTTTGTCTATCTTCGTTTCATTAGCTCTATTCGCATACCATTGTTTATTCATTTAACACCTTTCATTGTAACAGAAGCCCAACCCAAAGAACCGCGCCCACATCTCTTCCGACTGAGCAACGTGGCCTTTGTTTCGTCAATGTAAACGATTGGACCTTTCCATCTTCGGTCATTCCTTATTCCATCCAAGGATAATATCGTCCTGATCCTTCTGGTTCAGCCTTCATGACCTCGTGTCCATCTGATCGTTATAATGGCCCCGGTTACATGGTTCTCGCAGCAAAATTTAAGCTTTAAACGTTTCTATCTCGGTTATTTTGTATCCTACAGAAATAGTAAAAAAGGCAAAATATTTGGTACAGAAAAAACTAAAAGGCTATGTATAATTTTTTTCGTATATTGAGTATTTTTGGAGTTATTATTAAAAGAAAATGAAAATTACGATAATTTGAAAAATTCTGATTTTTTAAAATTATATCTTTTTTTCAAAAATATGCATTCTAAACCGGTCAAAACTGTTGAAATCATTACTTATGCTAATATAAAGAAATTGTTGTAAGAATTTGTATAAATTTAAATTTTTGTGGAAATGGCGTATGTTTTATTTTTCATTTTTTCCAAAAAAAATTCGAAAAAGTTCTCTTATTTTCATCATAACTTGCTTAATTTTGATGCCATTAACTTCTTCTGGAGCTCATTTGATAGGTATTCCGAAGTATTTTGACAAGTGTTTAGTAGGTATATTTTATAAAATGCATCGTTTTCCAGTTATACAAGCTTGAATACTTACTTAGATTTGCGTACTCGTCGAAAAAACTATACCTTAAATTACCCATAACCCACTTTGAATTAACACTAGTGTAGTTCTTTAAATGAGGAGTGTATTCAGCTTTTTATTATCTTTAATTTTGGTAATAATAATTTTTGTGTAAAAGCTTATAGTTTTTGAGTTATACGTGGAAAACAGCTTTAAAACATGCAAAATAAAATCTTTGATCTTTAATAACTCAAAAAGTATTAATTTATATTAATAACTTTATACAACAAATTTTGCTTAGAATTTGTCTCTCTATTGATTTATGGTACTATTTTTAATTAAATAATTTTCACCCCCGAGAAGGGGTGTCATCCACCCCCAGTGTAAATCATTGTTTCATGAGGTATCCTCTAACTACTCGCCAATTTTCATGAAAATCGATGGAGGTTCAAGGAAATCGGAGGTGAAAACCTTCAGTAACTGCACTATTAGTAAAAATTGAGATTTTACACAAAACTTGCCAACGTTGCGATTCGTCCTTATAGTCAAACTGTCCATATCTACAGTTAAATAAGCAGAGTGCGATCAGTTTAAAGCTCCCTGCTATAATTTGAAATTTGCTAACGCGCAACGTCTATTCTAGGTCTGGATCCCGCGTATGAAAAAAAGTTGATTAATAGCAAGCTGAAAATTTGTTAATAGCTTAATGGTGTCTAGTCGGATAAACTTTGATATATGGGAACACTCAGTGGTGTAGTGGTAAAATTAGCTGTGCCGGAGCTATACCTCTACCGGAAAATTTTTGAAAATTAGCCTACTACCCAAATCGTGAGTTTTAAGGCCCTTTGGCAAATGTTTTGAAAAGTTTAATAATTAAACTAATTAATGATCTTTTAGAGTGATAGTAGTTACAGTAGGGCCTCCTACACATTCTCCTCCAAAGAATAATTTTAACTTTAAAATATGGTAAGACTTTCTTAAGGTAGATTATTACAGTTTGATACCTTAAAAACTGTTTTTAAGGTATCAAACCATAATAATCTACCTTAAAAACTCTATAATTTAAGTTGAAGCCTTGCTGACAAAAATTAAAAAAACACTGGTGTAAGTTAGGCAAATATTGTAAATGACTAAGTTTTCATTTTCAGTAGTATTAATTTATTATTGTGAAAAAATACACCCACAAGCTACATTAGTATATATATTTTTTATTATTTAACACACACAAACATTATAATCTGTGCCAAAAAAATTAAGAATTATTTGAAAAAACTACATACAGTACAAATAACTTGTGTATTTAACAAAATACATATAATAAATACATCAGATTAATTATAACATACATACTCAAAGTAAGTGCCAAAATGCATCCTTCTTTGCGTTCTTTTTTGGGTTTTCTGCAACTCTTGTCCTGGAATCGTCTGCAGACCGGTGGCTCCTCAGCCATTTAGTGACGTACGTCTCAGGCTGCCATTCTTGGAGAGGTGGACCTTGGATTTTTATGAACATCAATGATGATACATGAGCAACAGTCAAAGCGTTTCTTGATGGTGTAACCATATTGTTCATACAACTGAAACCCCGTTCACAATCAGCTGAGCTGCAAGGTATTATTTTAGTGCAGTTTAACAGTTCTTGCAATCCATCAGGCACTTGTCGGCTGTTGTCCAAATAGTCTCTGTAGGCAGAGACAGCTTTGTTGACGTTCAATTTAAATCTCTTGCACAGTTGCTCTACTTGAGTTTGACCAAAACTTGGTGGAATGCAGGTTGGCCAATACTCAGGTTCTAATACTTTAAAAGAGTTTATAAGATCTTCATATTGGGCTTCCCCATCAAATGTGGTGACAAACATTCTTTGCTTTAGGTTATTTATAACACTAGAAATAAGTTGCTGTCCATTGAACGATACAATTTTTGGATTAGTTTTTAACACAACTGATGCAAAATTTCCTTCTTTTATGGCGATTTGTGCTTCCAGAACTTTCGTGCCTGGCTTCTCCTTTAAGTGCTCTAAATATCTTACGGATCTGTTTATCAGTTTGTCTGCATACACAATAGAAGTGTTTCTATTCTCTAAGCTCTCTGATAACAAAGCCAATTCAGCAAGAATGTCAAACATAAAGGCCAAGTTTAGTAGAAAACTCTGAGATGTTAGCCTATTTAATAAACCACTATATTTGCTTTTTTCAGTCGATGTTCTGTCAGGATCGTTTATGGTTTTAGAGAAATGGTTTGCCAAAGCTTGAAAGCCAAACCACACAGCCGAAACGGTACGAAAGCTACTGGCTACCCATCTTGTGCTCAACACTCTTCCGATTTTGTTCATCTGAATGTCAAGTTCTTGTGCACAGTCTTTTAACTCACGCTTGTTTTTTGGAGAGGCGCTGTACAGCGAGTACAGTTTGTCCATAAATATCTGGAAATGATTCACTCCGGCCACTTCGCTGACTGCGTCCCCAATAGCCAATTCCAATCTGTGATTTAAACAGTGCCAAACGATTATATCAGGGTACAAAGTTGAAAACCTCTTTGCCACTCCTGAGTGTTTCCCTAACATAACACTAGCCCCGTCACTTGTGAAAGAAACTAAGTTCTGTTTTAAATAACCATTGTCAAACCCATATTGTTCAAGGCACTTAAGTGTACTGTTAAAAACAGATTCGGCCCTTTGATCAGGAAGTTCAACTAGATCTAAGAACAAAATGTTAGGGGACTTTTCTTTACTTATTTCACACTTCAAATAAATTATGAGTACTGACTTTGAACTTATGCTGGTGGATTCATCAATAATGATAGAAATTTTCCCAGAAACTTCCTTAACCTTATTCAATATTCTTAACTTCATCTCTTTTGATATATGATCAATAATTTCTACAGCACTGTATCTTGAATGAAGGCCTACACCGATATCTACTCCATTTAGTTTTTGAAGTTCTAATAAACCGAAATGATCGTTATATGGTCGGTCGTTCTTAGCTATGTAGTAAGCTGACCTAAAAATAGCTTTAGTTGATTCCATGTGAGCTGTATTTGCAGAATCAACTAATTGCGTAATAGGATTTTTATGAGAGGATTCAACAATGGCCTGAGCAGTACTATGTGCTTTGGACTGTTTGTGCTCTATAATTTTTTTTCTAAGTGATTTGAGCTGGTTAGTTCGGTTTGAGCCGTAACAGCTAACTTGAAATGTGCGCCACTCATGACTTAAAGAAACGTGTTCTTTCTTAAAAGCACCCATAGTTGTGACTTCAAAACAAACTTTGCAGCCTAATTTACCTTCTTTGTAATCTATCCAAGGATAAGTTTCCTTCTTACGAGTCCACATCTCTTCTGTCCAAACGTCAGGCCATTTTGTTTCTTTTTCCTTATTCGTTGATGTGCTGGGTTCACTTATTTGTTCGTTTTTATTTAAAGAGTTTCCAATCGCTAATTCATCAACCGAAACAACATTGGATTTATCTTGCTTGGTTCCTTTAGGTAGGCCTAACGTGTTTAGTTCACGTTTCACCGACGCACTAAAAAATGAGGTTAAAGTTTTTTGTTTAGGTTTAGAGTTATCCATAGCGATACTACAGGTAGCTTATGTCAACAGATTTGGACGTTGGGCAAAGATAACACAACTATTAAAACTATTTCACCTCTTCCAGTAGGTATCCGCGACACGTAACGTAATAATTGGAGCAGAAACACTAAATTAATATACAGTGCACGTGCACTATGCAAAGCAGACGAGACGCAACTACAACTGGAACTGAGCAGGATTAGCATGGCCGGGTGGGCTGGAGATGCGCAGTAGCTACGGAGTGGATTTCAGTGGTGGGGGAAGCGACTCCGGCGACTCAGTCTGTTGCCGCTCTCACTGCCGTGTGTATCGCTCCAGTCTACAGTGTACAGGGCCAGCTCGCTCCGCTACCGCTCCTCGGGCGGGGCGCGGGTGATCGGAGCGTCGAGTGAGCTAGAGAGAAATCGAGGGGGAGAGGCGAGAGATAAGAAGGACACAATATTTCAATATTGTTGTGGCTATTCCTCCTTCCGTGGTGGGGGGAGGGTTGTGGTGACACGGACACGGTAGTGCTGGGCGCGGACCGCTGAGATGTCTATCATGTCTATCCATCAACTATCCCGTCTGCCAGTCGCTCGCTCAACTTTTGCGCTTACAATTACGAACTACCTAATCGTAGCTGCGTATGCCTTAACTGATTAACCACGATAACTAACGTGTAAAAATTACTTAGTAAAGGACAAAACAATATTTTCTAAATAAAACAGTTTCAGATCTATTTTAGTCCTGTCGCCAGGGGGGGTACAACGGCCTCGTTAATTCAGATGGACTTACTCAAGTTTTTTTTATGTATTTTGACCCGAAGAACACGAATTTTTTCGGTAACAGTTGATCCGGATGTCGATAAGATTGTTATAGACCAAGAACTTGAGGAATCAAATAACAGCGATTTTTGGCAAAACAAAACACTATTTTGTATTTTTTGGGCCATTTTAAGTAAAAAATATTTCTACAAGTTTTTTCGTAGGATGCACAGTTTTCGAGATAAACGCGGTTGAACTTTAAAAAAATCGAAAAATTGCAATTTTTGAACCCGAATAACTTTTGATTAAAAAATAAAATAGCAAGTCTGCTTACCGCATTTAAAAGTTTAAGTCAAATTATATCGGTTTTGATTATTTCCATTGGTAAAAATTTATTTTTTTATTGTTTAACAAAGCTATAAACACGTAGGGTTTCCCGTGCTTTTACATGTGTTTTAACGCATGTAACGTAGAAATAGTCTTGATTGCACTAGTACCTATTCTACCTACTCGTTCGATTTTAAATGAGAAATCATAGAAACATCACTCACGCACTAGTTGTTTGTAGCTTTGTTTAACAATAACACAATAAATTTTTAGCAATGCAAATAATCAAAACCGACATAATTTGACTTGAACTTTCAAAGGCGCTAAGCAGAATTGCTATTTTATTTTTTAATCAAAAGTTATTCGGGTTTAAAAATTGCAGTTTTTCGATTTTTTGAAAGTTCAACCGCGTTTATCTCGAAAACTGTGCATCCTACTAAAAAACTTGTAGAAATATTTTTTGCTTAAAATGACCCAAAAAATACAAAATATTGTTTTGTTTTGCCAAAAATCGCTGTTATTTGATTCCTCAAGTTCTTGGTCTCAAGATACAATAGTCTGAATACCTAGGACCTATACAGTTCGTCTACCATTTATTACCACTTATTTATACGAGACTGTACTTCCCGTAATAGGCAATATAAAATCCAGTTACCGTGTAAAATGGATATCCATTCAATCAATTTAATTAAAAACTTAGTCAAATAGAATTTGGTTCCAAGATAATATAATAATTATAATTATGATTACAGAACTTAACCCTTTCTGAAATTAAAATATCCCTCACTCAGGGATTTTTTTCTAGACACACTCATACACACACACTCACAAGCACAGTCACGCACGCACATGCACATATACACGCACGCCCATACAAGCGCACATTGCACACAAGCGCACACCGCACACGTATTTTCTAAGGTGTTGGGATGGTGAAATTTTTATGTGTAAAAACTTTGAGGAACGCTGTCCCCGAATAATTAGTTGAAGTAAACAACATGTAATTTTGTAAATACATTTGAAAACACAATTCTTTATACCGGGTGGTGAATTGGAAAACGGGTCATAGGAATCTCAATGTAAAATTCTAAATTGTTGAATTCCTGCTTCTAGTATGGTATAGTTAGACCCAAACCCAGACATCCAAAGTGAAAGTTATCCTCCAACACCAAATTGTTCTATATGCTCTACATAATGTTCAGAAAAAAGTCACACCATTTTGAGCGTCGGGTTTGGGGGGAGAGGGGGGAGAAATCTGCAAATTCGTAGTTTTTTACGTTTTTCGTCAATATTTCTAAAACTAAGCGGTTTAGCATGAACGACCCTCTACACAAAATTGTTCTACATTAAATTTGAAATAAAAAAGGCCCTATGCATAACCCTCCTAAATGAACGGTTCCAAAGTTACGGAGGTAGTATAGTATAATTGGTCCAAAAAAGGCCTAACCCAGACATCCAAAGTAAAAGTTTTCCTTCAACACCAAATTGTTCTATATGGTCCACATATTGTTCAGTAAAAAGTTACACCATTTTGAGCGTCCGGTTTGGGAGGGAGATGGGGGAGAAGTCGGTAAGTTAATAGTTTTTTTACGTTTTTCGTCAATATTTCTAAAACTATGCTTTAGCGTAAGGAATGTTCTATAGAAAAATGTTCTACATAAAATTTAAAACAAAAAAGGTTCTATACATAATTGTTATAAAATCAACGGTTCCAGAGTTACGGAGGGTGAAATTTGGAGGTTTTCGTTTGAGTGTGGTATAGATTTTTCGCATTGTGTATTGCAATGCTAGATTAATTAGTAATGAGAACAGTCGTTTGTTGTGATGTACCAACTTTTATTTTTGATCTTACCCACCCGTCCCTTTTTTTCTGACAGTCTAGTTACATGACATTGCCCTTTCCATTTCCCTTTTAGTCTAGGCGCCAGAGGGGTCACCGTGTCATATTCAATTCTGATGGACAAACTCAACGGTTTCTTATGGATTTTTGGCTGCTGATTACGAATTTCGAGGGGGGATTTCGATCCGAGTGGTCAAAAAATTGTTATAAACAATTTAATTGTTTATAAATTGTTTATAAGGCTCTGGCTCATAAACTAAGAGGAATAAAAAAAATGTTTTAAATAAAATTTGTTCCTTTATAAAAAACGAACAAAAAACCTTTTACTAAGCTTAAATCTAACAATTAGTACTCAAGATATTGTAAAATTAGTGCACAATGCAAATTGCAAAATAAGTATTTTTCGAAGCTTTATCGATCGTAACTCGGCTTCTACGCATGCAAATACGTCTTAGAAAGTGTCGTTTTAAAGCTAATTAGCAAGCTTCCAAACAAAGTTTGTTAAATTACTTGATCTTCATTTGTTTTAAAGTTATACCCGCTTGAAATTACAATTTTCTTAAAAATATTGTACATTCATTTGTTTATACGGGTTTCCAGCAAATTTGAGCTATAAACATTTATACTTTAATGAACAATAATGACAGAAAAACTCAAAAGGAACAATTTGAGGTTATGAAAATGTTCATAAGTTTATTTTTGGCCAAGATGTCGATATTTTAATGGCGCGCACTATGAGGCGCAAGATCGGCTCACCGCGTAAAGGTTCACGCGCTAACTTCTCGATGCAAATTATAATTTCTATGTATACATACGTTAGATCCTAATAAAATTTTATCATATACTTCTTATAATTAAATCATCATACTGTACCTCCTATCACCTTTCATTCTATTTACATTGTCTTCCATTTTTTGCACTAAATGAGAAAAAACATTAAAAACTAATATTTCAGAAGTATAACTAAAAAGTAAGTTGATATTATTTATTAATACTATTTTTATAAACATTTTTTTCATGCATCTGCAAATCTGCATAGAGATATACAGGGAATATCAGCTTGTTTACATCTGCATAAGTTCTTAGCGAAATTTTAACAGTTACATGGTGGTACAAGTCTGTTCTTGTAGGCAGTAAAACTAAAACTTTTTGAGGCTTCAGAGTCTATTTATCTATATGATATCCATATAAAGTGGATCTAGTTCTTTTGCAGCATCATCAAGGCCCGTCAATTGTGTGTATGCCGCCACATCATAAATGCTCGTTTTATATGCAATGATGATGCTGCAAAAGAACTCGATCCATTTTTATATGGATATCACATATTGGCTCATTTTCATGCGTAGAAGCCGAGTTACGATCGATAAAGCGTCGAAGAATACATACTTACTTGACTGTGAGCCAATCTTGCGCCTCATAGCGCGCCATTAAAATATCGACGTCTTAGCCAAAATTAAAGTTACGAACATTTTCGTAAGCTCAAATTGTTCCTTTTGAGTTGTTTTATCATTATTGTTAATTAAAGTATAAATGTTTATAGCTCAAGTTTGCTTGAAACCTTTATAAACAAATTAATGTACAATTTTTTTAAGAAAATTATAAGTTCAAACGGGTATAACTTAAAAAAAATGAAGATCAAATAATTTAACAAACTTTGTTTGGAAGCCGCTTAATTAGGCTTTAAAAAGACACCTTGTAAGGCTCATTTTCATGCGTAGAAGCCGAGTTACGATCGGTAAAGCTTCGAAAAATACTTATTTTGCAATTTGCAATTTTCATTGTGCACTAATTTTACAATATCTTGATTTCTAATTGTCGGATTTAAGTTTAGTAAACGGTTGTTTCCTCGTTTTTTATTAGGGAACAAATTTTATTTGAAACATTTTTTATCTCTTTTAGTTTATGAGCCAGAGCCTTATAAACAATTTATAAACAATTAAATTGTTTATAACAATTTTTTGACCACTCGGACCGAAATCCCCCCTCAAAATTCGTAATCAGGAGCCCAAAATCCATAAGAAACCGTTGAGTTTGTCCATCAGAATTGAAAATGACACGGTGACCTCTATTTGGCGCCTAGACTATTTATTTTGTAGATAGTTTATTCATATTAATTAGCCTTGGTTAGGGTCCAGGTTTGATTTTAGGTATGTGGAATCTGGTTATCTTGTGTACTCTTGGCACACTCTTCTTAGAAAGGTGTATTCAAAGATTCGTCTTAGCCATCCTGTTCTATTGTTTTCGTTTTATACAGGGTGTCCCGAAAGGATTGGTCATAAATTATACCACAGATACTGGGGTCAAAAATATGTTGATTGAACCTTACCTTAGTACAAATGTGCACATAAAAAAATATAGCCCTTTGAAGTTACAAAATATTTTGTAACTTCAATTTTGTAAATTCAATCTTTTTCAATATTTCGAAAACTATTAGTAAACCCCCCAAACCGGACGCTCAAAATGATGTAACTTTTTACTGAACAATATGTGGACCATATAGAACAATTTGGTGTTGGAGGAAAACTTTTACTTTGGATGTCTGGGTTAGGCGTTTTTTGGACCAATTACACTATACTACCTCCGTAACTTTGGAACCGTTCATTTTAGAAGGATTATGCATAGGACCTTTTTTATTTCAAATTTAATGTAGAACAATTTTGTATAGAGGATTGTTCATGATAAACCGCCAAGTTTTAGAAATATTGGCGAAAAACTTAAAAAACTACGAATTTACCGATTTCTCCCCCCTCTCCCCCCAAACCCGACGCTCAAAATGGTGTGACTTTTTTTCTGGACATTGTGTGGACCATATAGAACAATTTGGTGTTGAAGGATAACTTTCACTTTGGATGTCTGGGTTATGCCATCTTTTGGATCAACTATACTATACTATTCCCTAATTATTTTACATCAAAAGTCATGAGAAACTATTTGTAGAAGTATAAAATCTTTAAAGATAAAAAAGATCAAGGCAGGTTTTGTTTATATTTGATTCAGAGTTGGACCACCATCTCCATATAGCTATTTCAGCATCCTTATGCCTCATCAGTGAAGCTCAGAAGTCTCAACTCTGAAGGAAATACAAACAATTCTGCCAATTTAAGGCAAACCATTGCAATGCAGTGAACCCACCTCTGAGACGCAATTTAGCGACATCTCTCGTATTACGAGGAAAACAACGAAAAGCCCCAGATACAAAGTTTACTACGTTTTAAACAATTAGAATAATTGAAATAAAAATATAATAAACAATATTTTAAATCTAAGACTTTTCGTTAATAAACTGCTTTCTGGCTGCATCCCGTATCTCCGGATTTTACATATAATCACAAGAGACGACGAAAGTAGGAGAAAGCAAATAGAGGACGCTTAGGCCACGCATTTACCTTCCCTTCGTCAAGGAAAAGGACCGAAAGACAGTTTCTAAATACTCAAACTGAGTAAAAATGAAAAAGATAAAAAAGATCAAGGCAGGTTTTGTTTATATTTGATTCAGAGTTGGACCACCATCTCCATATAGCTATTTCAGTATCTCTATGCCTCATCAGTGAAGCTCAGAAGTCTCTTTAAATCCTTATTAAAAACAAAAGTTAAAATTGTTCTACGATTTAAACAGAGTATAAAATTTTGAAAAATAACATACATTTGCCATACCTAAGTAAGTGCGTAAAAGTAAGGCCAAACATTACTATTTCTGACAGTACGCAAACTATTGACTGAATAAAACATCTTTATTATTACTACTTTCTCCTCAACTGAGGACATCTTTTCGACTTTATTGTTTTGTAAACAATAAAAACGATAAAATAAAAATACCGACAGTTCAAAATATTGTTAATATAATAATTTCATTGTGACCGAAGGCAACCTTATACACATTCTTGCACTGTGTGTGGCCTAAATTTGGCAAATACTTTCATAAAATTTATTATATTTTACAAAATTTTGGAATGTGTTTAATTCGTAGAACAATTTTAATATTGTTTTCAATAAAGATTTCAATCCTCTGCAAATAGTTTCTGAAGTCTTTTGATGTAGAATAATTAGGGAAGCACGAATTCAACAGTTTAGAATTTTACATTGAGTTTCCTATGGCCCGTTTTCCAATTCACCACCCTGTATACATATTTACAAGCATCTCGGATGACGGGTAGACCTAGAAACATGTTCAGAGGATTGTAAGACACTCGAATTGAATCCTAACGCAACCGTTCATATTTATTTTAATTCTCTATTATATTTTTTAAATTGATAAATAAACACACAAACAAACTGTATTACGCCTGTTAGACAAGGCGAAAACGGCGGGTTCTTTAGAAAAAAATTCCCATGACATTTTTTGCATAATCATATTCGTGAGACACCCCAGAATAAGGTTCAAGAAGTCGCCCACTCGAAAAGTGGTCCAAATTTTTTTAAACATTTTTTGTCTCACGACAACATTTTTTTGTCTCGAGATGTCTCACGAATGTGATTATGCAAAAAATCTCATGGGAATATTTTTTTGAACGAACCCGCTGTTTGCGCCTTGTCTATGTATCGTTGCAGGTTTTCTTGTAAACTTAAATAGTGTATAAACTAACAGACAAAAACTTATTCAAAAAACTATTTAGCAAAGTTTTATTAATACGACATGTTGCAATGAAAGTTGCAATGAGATAAATGTGTAGTTGTTACACATCTCGAATTGTTTTTGTTACTGCATCATCGAGTTGCTTATATTTTGTGTTCAATTCACATTCAAAATTCCTTAAATGTGCATTTAAAACACCTCCACTAGCATCTATATGCACACTTTCAAAATTCAATAACGGCTTCCTTCGAATGACCAATTGGTGTGAAGTTAGTTGCGGCTTTTCAGTTTCCAAGTAAGCTTTCCTTCAACGCCGCCGCAGGCTACCGAAACGTACATGAATATTTCAGAAGTGGAGTAGCTACATGTTCCTGATGGAGGTTGAACTTCTGTTGGTGTCGAAATTAAAGTCTCTAGCAAATTACATTTGCCTTGACTGCCATGGGGTGGATTTTGTGTTTGAATTTTAAATTTCCGTAAGAGGGATGGCGCGAACAAAAATTTCTCGTACGGCTTTACTTTATGTATCGATGGGGATTTAATTATTATCCGTATGGCGGGTATTTCAAAGGGGTTATTTTGGCGTATCGTCGAAATAGAATTAAAAAAACGCCAGTCTGCGTGGAAATAGAATTGAACCAAATTTTTATTATGTGGGGAGCCATTGGTAGCCGGAATTAAAAGTTTCCGAGTATCAATAAATTTAATGTACTTTGTTCATACATATATAGGCCTGGATCCCGCGTACCAAGAAAAAGTTGATTAATACCAAGCTGAAAATTTGTTAATAGCTTAACGGTGTCTAGTCGAACAAACTTGTATGGGAACTCATGTATAGGAACACTGGAACAGGGGAAGTTTTAACTGTCAAATACACCCTGTGGAATATTCTAGCATATTATATAAAATATTGAAATTAAAACTCGGTTGTAGCTTTTGGCTTTTTTAACATTTTTCTTTTTGATTCATTTGCTTATGTTGGATAATAAAAAGTTAGGTACATTAACAACTAGCGATGATTTTCATCAATAAATCCTCATTTTCTGCTTAGTTTAATAAACAAGTCTAAAGTGTGCTATGAGAAATTAACAATTTAATGGATGTTGAATTGGTAAGAGTCAAAAAGTGTCTCGTTAGTTGTGAAAATTTATTATGTCTGTATAAAGTTTCAATTAAGTCCGTATTTTTTTTGTTGTTTGGTGGAAATGGAACGCGCTACAAGGAATATGACCCGCGATGAGTGTGTTCAAGCAGTGATCTTACATAGCGAAGAACTTAGCTACCATGTTATCGGCTCCTTATACTGGTAAGAATTTTATGCTAATGTACGATAATGCAAGGGCCCACCTACCTAGTAGCTCTCGAGATTTGGAATGATATTGATCAAGACCAAATAGCATACCTCATTTGCAATATAAAAGTACATATCTCTTTTATTATCGAACATAAGCGAATGAAACAAAAAACAAAATGTTAAGAAAGCCTAAGGCTACAATTGAGTTTTAATTTAAATATTTTATATATGCTAGAACAGGGGCTCTCAAACTTTTTGAGTCATGTACCACCTACTGTTCTTTTTATTATTTTTGGTACCACCTATATTTTTAGATTGTATTATCAAGGCTTACTAAGCACTACTATGTATTTTAATTTTCTTTGTGTCTTGTGTACCACCGCGAATAATGAGATGTACCACCAGTGGTACATGTACCACAGGTTGAGAACCGCTGTGCTAGAATATTCCACAGGGCGTTCCAAATTTTAAGAAAAAAACACAGTTTTTTGAATTGTTGAATTAAATCAATTGACGCAAAAAAAAGAATGTATGTAATTTATTTAACTCAAAATACATTGTACTGCTGTCAGAAAATAGAAAGAAATGGTTATTTCACAAATAAACATTCCTTTTCGCTTAAATCAAATCACAAACAACTTCCCACCTACCTCTTGGCAGTTTGAACTTTACTTGAACTTTTCTGACAGCACTTTAAATTTAGCAAATATTATGAAAACTCTTTTCAAAATAAAACTAGAATTTTATTTTCCATCACAATGAAAATACATTATCGCGCCACGTAATATTCATATCAGTTCTTTTGTAGCTGGAATATTGTGTGCGCCACTCATTTTTACGGCGTTTAGCGGTTTTTTATTCTTGTATTATAACTAATGATTTTACCCGTCTTCATGAGACGTGGGATCCAATCACTCCACTCAATTTTTTTTTGAAAATTTTAGGATTAAAAAACTTAAAAAAAATTAAATTTTTAAAAAATAAACGCTTTGTATGTAAACCAAGTAAATATAAAGTTACATAAATCCTTAAATTATTTTTCTTAGGCCCAGCCTTTTCACCTCCGGATAACTAGTTACGTGGAAGTTAACTGACACTGACAGATTTACGTGTAATCTGTCAGATAAACTTCCCGATAACTACTTATCCGGAGGTGAAAAAGACCGGGCTTTAATAAAGTATAAAGTAACCAATTATTTTTTTTTCAATTTTGTGAAAAATTTAATTACTGATGAAGTATAGTAAAATATATGGTAGAGTCAATTCCTTTCGTTGAAGGGGAGGCCGATATACAAATAATGTAAACATAAACTTTTTAACGGTAGTTGTTAATAAATTTCTTTCAAACTATGTATACTCAAATTGTTTTTTTGAAGAACTTATTAATTTAATATAAAAATTAAATTCACTATCAAATAATATTTATATTTTCAAATAATTTAAAATTTAGTTTGACTTTGGCGGATCTGTCAAACTGAAATGTAAACAACGTACGCTTTGTTGATACATACAAACATAATAATTTATTATTATTTGCATATGACACAATAATTTGTTTAAAATATAATTAATCAATAAATAATAAAATTATCTGGAAGTTAGGTACACAGGACAGCTCAAATAAAAAATAGTAAGCTTCCATTTAACATTGCATGAAGATTAATAAATAATTTATTTATTTGATCAGCATCAGTTTTGTAGCTTAGTTTTTATATTATTAAAAACTATTGTTTTTGAAATTCCTCTGTCCTTATTAAATTCTTCATTTTAAAAGGATATACTGCAGATGTTACAAAATCTCTATATAATTTCAAGTTCTCCCACAACGGCAAACACGATTTTTATTTCTCTTAACTATCTAAGAAAAATAGTTCAATTTCCCATTTTGTTCGAGATTTCTAAAGAAACGGGGACCGGCTGCAACGTGGCACATATTGCTTTCGTTATGCATAAAAGAGCAATTTCAAGTGAACAAAAGAACTATTCTCTTCTTCTCGAAAGCCCACTATATTTGATATATTCGATTTTGAGGTAGTGTCTTTCTAACATCAGCACAATGTAAGAAGGGATATATAGTCTAGAAAAGAGTTGGGCGATACCGATAAACTAGAACATGTTATAGGGCTTTTCATTCACAGTCATTTGTTTCGAGCTTCTGTCATGTGTCACATAATATTAATATAGCTACGTCATACGTTATTGGTACATGCCAATGATACAAACCAAAGACGTATATTATGTGACACATGATAGAAGCTCGAAACAAATGACAATCGATGAAAAGCCCTATTATATAAACGTTTAATTTTACTGCAGCTTTATTATAAATTAGGGACTTTCAGGTTCGCCATAAGTAAGTTCCATTCGTACGACATGCGCACGGACAAGAAGCTCTCGGTAACACGAGAGTTCTTCTTGGTCGCAGATAGAATGGAGTATGGAGGGACGAGGGAGCTGAGTGGGCCGCACCCTTTACCATGGATGAACTTTGTCGAGTCAATGGGCGCACTCAAAACATACGTCTCCTGGACTGGATCAGATACCACTTAAGACGGCGAAGGGTCTAGGATGGACTGAACCTGCGTAGTTTCTGTAGTACATGAATGCTTGAAACTTATACCTTTCTTGAGCCTTGTTGGACATCGAGGTTGGTACTGGTCTCCAAAGTTGGGGAAAAATAGCGCCCCATCTGCGTCTTTCCAGCTGTAGGAAAGAATACCGCGAGGAAGCATCGATGACATGGTTGAGAGATCAGGATGTATCACTGAGGGGCTGCGCACCAAAGGAAGGCGTTTGTAGGTACCCAAGGCAGTAAGAAAGAATATTTTAACGTACTACCATGATGGTGCAGGCCATTTCGTATAAGGCCTTGAGGCTATTTAGAAAAGATACTGGTTTCCCGCAATGTGAAATTTTACGAAGAACTATATCTCGTGTTCTTTAGGTTGTATAGATAATAATAAACCATCCAGTAAACCGACTGGTAGTCTAAACCCAATAGATAAAAGGAAAATACCAATGGATACGATCTATTTGGATCATCTTGATCCCTTCACGAAGAGCAAAAGAAAGAACTATATTATCGTGGCTGCGGAAGGATTCACGAAGTTCACCTTTATAAAAGCGGTGCCAAATGTAAGTACGAATCCTGTGATAAAATTTCTAAATGAAATTATAGAGCTTTTTGGTGTTCCACGGCGCTTAATCTCGGATAGTGTAACAAAAATGTGGGGTACTTCTGTTTGAGTAACCGTTGGGAGAAATATCTAAACTCCAACAGAAGTAGGCAAAGAAGGGGAAGCAAATGTATTAGAATGAAGGGGCTTCTACGTTGGGAAGCAAATGTAACAAATACTACCTTAGCGTACAAGTAGTACTTGTATGGGAATGTGAAATGAAAAAGTCAGATGGTAAACTATTGACAGAAACAGAAGTAGATGGATGAAACTGACTGTAGTTAAGCTAGCAGGGTATAGAAGAGAATGAGCCCTTGATACTCAAGGATAGTTCGGCCAATTTTCGCGCCGTCAAAGACAGTAAATCTACAGAATATAGATGATGGATATAAAGGGAATATCAAGATGAACAAAGACTAGAAAATATAGAAAAATAACAATAAATCGTGGGCGCCAGTAGAGCGTAGACTATGGCTCTACCAGGTATCCTATACTGCTGCACTCTTGCTAGTTAGTTGCTATGACAATAAAATTAGTAAACCTAGAAACATATGACAACAACTAGGTAATAAAAGAAATATTATACAACCCAATCAATAGTGTATTTAGCTTTTACTTATATGTACAATAAATTCGTATATGTACCAACAAGGTATACCCTAAAATTAACAAAAAAAAATATTTTACTAATAAAGTATGTACAATTTACAGTCTACAGAGTAGTTTAAACAAAAGAGGAACAAAGTCCACCCCTAAAAATTGGTTTGAAATGTCAAATCCAATTTATGGTACAAAAATGAACCGACACACTACTCGAGGTAAAACTCTAACTTCATGTGCGGTTACAATAATAAAAAAACAAGTGAAATGGTCAATTACCCTGAGGGGGAGGAAAGCCAAGGTTCATTAATTATAATATATAAAAAAAATAATTACCAAATTTTCTCCGGATAGTTGAGCTCAATTACCTTTACACATGAGAAAAGAAACAAAAGAAATTAATTTATTAGAAAAATGCAAATTTGAAGCCTTGAAGAGGAGGTATTATTTATTATTAAAAATTGAAAATATTTAAATTATTTCTTTTGTTTTTGTTTGAAAAAATTATGAATAACTTAGTGGAGTATAATGTAAACTTATTTAATTTTATATTTTTAATAGATATTGAATGTTCCAATTATTTAGAAAAAATTAATGTTCTTGAGAATAATAATAAAAAAATACTTAATCACTGTCCAACAGCAACTAACGTAAAGTCTTTTCCAAAGTTCCAAACAAAATAATAATAGTCCAAAAACCAACTCAAAAGACGATTCCAGCTCCTAGGCTACCCCGTGACTGCTGCTAAAGTTTTTATTTCATTTCATCCCTGATGTTAGTGGGATGAACATTTAAGTGGTTCCAAGTGGCTAAAAGATACAAACCCATTGTTAATTTGGGTAATCAATCTTATGGAATTAGGAAATAAGTTGGAAGTTAAACTTCCAATAAAAACTGGTCAGGATCCATTAAAAGAAGTGTTGTTTTTTTTTCTGTACCAAAAACATAGGTTCCACTTGACCTTGAATAACTTTATGGAATTTTATATAGAAGCATGTGGATTTAGAGCTAGGAATGATATTAAAAATTGTATCTATAGATAGTTAGTCGAAATATATAATAAAGACAAGAAGAAATGAAAAGAATTTATGGAAATTATAAATTTTCCGGTCATCAATATGGCTTCCTATATGAATGAAGTAATAATACAACTTACCCGATAGCAATCATCCCAAATTTTTACCAAATTAATACTTTTCTTCTTCAACAAAACAAAACTTCCTCCTCCTTCAACTTAATTACGATAGCTTCCGTATAAAAAAAAAATAACTAAAAGGTGATTCCTTTTTTTGTTCAAAAAGCCACCGACCACTTGGAACTTATTTATTTGGAGGTTCAGCTAACAGTGAAACTTTTTAAAAATTTGACAGTTCTTCTTGATACTTGCGACAGCGGCTACTCGTGGAACTAATGTCCAGTGTTGGCGGTGTTGCAAGATGGAAAAGTAGCATTTTATAAATATTAAATTATTGATTTTTAATTAAAATATTTTCATTAAGTAACGTTCCGTTACATTCCCCTCCAACTTGATGAAAAAAAAATTTAGGTACAAAATTTTTTTTTTCTAAACTTAAAATATCACTAACCATAGTGGTCTATTTCTTCATTACACATTGATTAACAAGATTAAGACAATTTTATCAAGAAAAAAGTATGGACTTCTTCAGATTCCATAAGATGACTCAAAGTCATATTAAATGTCTGTATAAACCATTAGTGAAGAAACCAAAACATTGACTCGATTATAGTAATAAATTTATAGTGACAAATAAGTGTCGAATTGGGCACTAGGTCCAAAATTGAAATATCCATGGACATCAGATTTATGATGGCACATCCAAGGACGAACAACCAGGCAAAATGTGACCCAATTCGCACAATAAGGAACTAGTAGCTATACTAAAATAAAATCATAGTAATGATTGACTGAAGGAAATGAAGAATTTCACAATGGACACCAGATTTATAACAGCATATCCAGAGAAGAACAACCAGGAAGATTTTTGAAACAATTCTCACTAATACCAAATAATACTAATATAACAAGGAAATAATTAACACAAAATAAGTGAGCAATCGGACGCTATCCAAAATCGGACTAACAATGGACACCAGATTCATAAAAGCATATCCAGAGAAGAACGATCAGGAAGATTTATGGACCAATTCTCATTAACACTATATAAAATAAATAACTTAGGTCTACCTAAACCTTATACCAAACTAATCTATTGGATATATATATAGAATTTATGGTTTAGAACAAAAGGACAGCCATAGATCGATTCCATCCTTATATCGAGTTACCATAGCATCCATGAACCCAATCTAATAAACAAAAAAAAATGAACAAAGTGTGAGGTAATGTATGTCACACTTATCCATACTAACCAACAGAGATGTAATCAATTAAACCGATAATAAGATAAATACCTAAAGTATATCGACTAAAGGAATTCGGTGACTAAATAAAATTGATTCGTGCTGGTATTCGCTAGTTATAGCATGTTGCTACAGCAGATGTATGCCAATAACCAGACACAATAATAAGTAAAAATAAAGTGGTGAACTAATATTCTGTTCTGTGATACCACTATCTGGGTAACAGAAAAATGTCGAGAACAAGCAAACAATTTTAAATAAAACTGTAGATTTATGATATGTTCTCACATATGTAGGATTATCTAGGAAATATACCTGAATCTAAACAACAACTTTTGCCTAAGGAAAGAAGTAACAATATAATGACAATAACAACTCATCTGTCTAAATACCCTAAATATGGAATCAAATGAACTTGCTAGGTATAGGGATAGTCAAAGCACAAACTCTATGAATAAGAGACATAATATAAACTAAATAAACTTCCCTATCAACCTGTAACAAGGTAACTGGAATAATTAGATAATTACACTAAAAATGGTTGTCATTATCCAACAAAAAAGGATCAATCATTTCATGATTGAACATGGTTATGACGAATAAACATCTGTGTACTCTGCCATGAAAGACATAGATTACGAAATTTAATCGAACAGCACTGGCCACGTACCGAACAACAACTTCGAACCCACGTATTCACTAAATCCTAGTACACACAGACTAATTCTTAGAGTAAATAATATGAAAGACACAAGAATCCATACCTAAATCTAAATTACAACTAATTCCAGGTTCATACTGTATATTAATAAGGGTATAAATTATTGTGAAGTATTTAGGACATCCGTGACAATATAGATAAGGTAAACCAATAGCAATTAAACTGTAACATCTTTCCAATATGGCAAATCCAATAACAGGATATAAAACAAATAGCAGATAATCAAATATCAAAAGGTAACACACAAGTCAAGATATAGTAGTGTACAACGTAGTCCCCTTTCAGATAAATATGAGTAGTTGTATGAGTCTACATTGCCAGATATATTATATAAACATATAAATCATCCTTCCTATCAAAAGTAGTGGATGTATATCAAAAAGAACAAAAAGAAATAAGTCTGAGTCCCTATTTATTTTATATTGCTGATGACAGGACTAGTACCTAGTAAGCTTATTAACTGATAGTAATTAAAATGCACAATTTATATTACAAAAAAAATGATGAACTCACACATATGGTACTACATATCCAATAATTACCTAATAAATTGAAGTCTCCAAAAACTGCCAAAAGATAAAAATTAATCCATGTAACTAAAACCTATCTGGTGACAAAACAACATTAGATTAAAATAACAAACCGCAGTAAAAATCGAGCTAAAGACAACAGAGGAAGATATTAGCTTAAACAACTCTGTTTAGCTAATTTTCATCTGAAGAGGAAGAACCAACCTCGTCCATGGTATTATCAGGTAGTAAATCCTTTATGTGAAACTGACCAATTCGTTTGTTCGTCGAATTGTTCTTTAATTCATACACTAAAGGAGATAATACCCTCACGACCGTGCACGGGATATATTTCTGACAAAACTTTGCAGAAATGGCATCACCCTTACTGGATTTTACAAAATTACGCTTTAAGACCCGATCACCAGCAAAGAATCGCAAATCTCGTTTCCTTAAATTATACTGACTCTGATTCCTGAGGTAAGAAGTTTTTAACTTTTTCCTAATGTCAGCAAAAATGGGGGGTAACTGTTGGAGATCTTCCAGACGATGGAGATTCTCCGAAATCTGAGGAAGAGTAGTACGATTCTCAGAAATTAATCCAAAATAGTCACCAGACAGTGGAACATTTCTTCCAAAATTAAGATAAGCTGGAGAACATTGGGTGACTTCATGAACAGAAGTACGAATGGCCTGA
The DNA here is from genome assembly GCF_917563875.1 of Diabrotica virgifera virgifera. Taxonomy (NCBI): domain Eukaryota; kingdom Metazoa; phylum Arthropoda; class Insecta; order Coleoptera; family Chrysomelidae; genus Diabrotica; species Diabrotica virgifera. The sequence continues at coordinate 97,677,685 of NC_065448.1, read as the reverse complement.
GCGACTGAATGAATATATTGATCCCAAGCTCTATGATCCATATAAGTATAAGACCTTAGTGCAGTTACGATACTGCGATTAACACGCTCAGTATGGTTTGCCTGCGGATGGTATGCAGCATTATAAAAAATCTTTTGGACCTTGTATTTACTCAAGAGATCTTTAAAAGCTTTGGACACAAATTGTGGTCCATTATCACATGATACTATTTGAGGAACCCCAAATAGTAAGAAAACTTGTTCTTCTAAATATTTTAAAATGGCTGGAGTTGTGGCCTGACGAAGAGGAAAAACTAAGGGAAACTTAGTGAAATAATCCACAACTACCAAACAACATGTATTACCCTTATAGCTACGTGGATATGGTCCAATAAGATCTAATGATATCATTTGCCAAGGAAAATTAATGTTCCTGAAGGAACCCATGAGTCCAGCTTGAGGTAGGTTACTTGGCTTGCAGGTTGCACAAACTCTACATCTAGAGATGTATTTCTTGACCGAGTTGCGCAGACCAGGCCAGTAATATAACTCAGCTATTTTACAAAAAGTTTTATAAAACCCGAAGTGACCTGATGTCACATCATCATGAAAATTTCTCAAGACTTCTTCTCTATTAGGTGTGGGAACTACTATTTTCCAGTCAGACATATTCGACAGTGACTCTATAGGACTGATAACATGTTTATATAGGACATTATTCTCTACTCTGAAATCAGGGTACTGACCAGGTTCTTGGGTAACTTTCTCCAACATATTCTGATACCATGTATCTGGAACTAAGGTGGATAGGTCAAGAAGGTTGACATCAAACGTTCGAGACAATGCATCAGCTACTACAACACCATTAGCCTTGCGATGTACGATATTATAGTCAAACGCTGATAACTTACAAATCCAACGAGATAATCGTTGGGATGGATTACGCATAGAATGCAACCACAACAACGAACTATGATCAGTTATAAGTGTGCACTTACGACCCTCCAAATAATAACGGAATGCCTCCAAGCCATGAATGATGGCAAGGAGTTCACGTTCAGTAGTGGAGTAATTTTTCTGAGCCTTGTTCAGCTTCTTGCTTGTGTAAGCTATGGGGTGTTCTGAACCGTCTTTCATCTGAAAGAGTACACCACCTGAAGCTGTATTCGAACAATCAGTCATGAGGTAAAAATGTTCCTTGAAATCAGGAGAGGTCATGACTGGAGCACTGGTAAGGGCTTCTTTAATGCGATGGAAAGCATCATCAGCCTCAGGAGTCCAGGTAATAGTCTGGCCCTTTTTCCTATTCTTAAGAAGGTCAGTAAGAGGTGACAACAAAGTAGAGTAAGAAGGCACAAACCGGCGATAGTATCCACACATTCCCAAGATCCTACGTAACTGGGTGGTGGTTTTAGGTATGGGGAAGTCCTTAATAGCAGATACTTTATCCGGATTTGTCCTCAGACCTTGACTATCAACAACGTATCCTAGGAATTTTAAATTAGGACGACAAAAATTACATTTATCTAAATTCACCGTAAGATTAGCCTCTTTAAGGCGTGAAAATAGCTTGCCTAATATTTCAATATGTAAATCAAAATCAGGAGTAACAACTAAAATATCATCTAGATAATAGAAGACATATGGCTCAAGTTGTGGACCGATAACCAAGTCCATTAAACGACACATTGTCTGGGGAGCAGAAACAAGACCGAAAGGCATGGTAACAAATTGAAATAGCCCTTTCCCACTGACAGCAAAAGCGGTATACTTCTTACTCTCTTCACTCAAAGGAATTTGTAAGAAGGCCTTAGATAGATCAATGGAAGAGATGTATTTAGCATTCTGAAGTTTGCTTAAGATAACATCTATTCTGGGGATAGGATAAGCGTCCCTATTAGTAGTGATACTATTTAATTTTCGACCATCGAAACAAACTCTAAAGGATCCATCCTTCTTTTTTATGAGCCAAAGCGGACTGCAATAGCAAGACTTGGACGGTTCGATAATATTTAAGGAGAGCATCGAATCAACCTCCTTTTCTAAATCTGCCTGCCATGCTTGAGGTATGGGATACTGATATTGTCGAAAAGGGGTTGAAGTATTCACTTCAATAGTATGAGACATTAGATGAGTACGGCCTAATTTATCGTTAGAAGAAATCGATGAAAATTTAGAAATGATATTCTCTAGTTGTTTTTGTTCCCTGACAGACAAACAGAAAACTCACGAATAGCACTGAGGGTTGACAAGTTGAATGATGATATAGAAACGGAAAAGTCAGAACAGTTCAATGTGCTGTTAAATGTATTTAAGAAATCCATGCCAAGAATTATGGAGTTTCGAACAGAAGGTATGATATAAAATGTAATTGTTTTCCGAATATTAGCAACTAAGATGTCTGTCTCAAATTTACCTGTAATTGACTGAACTGTACCATCTGCAGTAGACACTTGCAAATAAGAAATAGGCATAATAGTAATATCAGTATTTTCTAGTAACTTTAATGAATAAGACCCTATTAAAGAAATATTTGAGCCACTATCTAATAGAGCTAAGCATGATTGTCCTAATATCTCAATTTCAAGATACGGTCGGTTATCATTGTGTTTTCTGACTAATAAAGAATTTATATCAAAACCTAAAGGATCTGCTTGGTTATCAAAATTATGGGGTAACAACACAGACATATTATCATTACTAACAAAACTAGAAACGGGTATAGACAAGGGAACTACTTCACTACTACACTTACCATTATGTTCAACACTATCAACTAAAGGAGTATTTATGGATGACCATCTATGATCACTTGAACCATGTGGACTTAATATATCACAATTAGAGCTTACTGTTTTGATTGATTTTGATCTGTGGTGCGTGCTGATCTTTTGGATGACACCCCTTTCCCTTTCCGACTGGGAGATGGGTTTGTGTTGCTTGACGTGCTTGGACTTGCAGATTCTGTTGATGCTGGGGTTTGGTTCCCTGATAGGGAAGTGGAAGGAGAAACGCTCAGGGGACGGACCTCCAACGTTCCGTTTCCCGAACATTTGAAACAGTTCCGTTTGAGGGTATTTTCTCGACCACAACCGTGGCAGAAAATACGATTTTGAGGGATCTCACACCCAACAAACGTGTGACCCGGAAGATGACAATTCCAGCAGACAACAGAACTCAATGCCGAAACATTCCGTTCAGGACCCTTATTTTGCCATGAACGGTGTCTAAAAGAATTTGGCTGAGAGGAAGAAATAGGCGATTGTCGGGATGAGGAAGAAGGTGGAGAAGACCAAGATAACGTTTCCTCCAAACGTTTGCACTTTTCAGTGAGGTCTGTGATACTTTGAATGTCCATCAAAGCTAATTGCTTATGGTAAGAAGGTAACAGACATTTGAGAATGATTTTTATTTTGGCAGAGTCTGTTAGAGAAGTCTCAAGACGACTACACATGCCCAAAATTGTGTTAATAAACATAGTCACAGGTTCATTTGGTTTCTGTTTATGGTTCTTTATTTCGTCTAAGAGGTCATCTTGAAAAGAATAAGGGAGAAAATCAGATTTTAATTTCTGAGCTAACTCAGACCAAGTGGAAAAACTATTACGATTATTCATATACCAAGTAAATGCAGGACCTGTAAATAATTCAGCAGAAGCTGCAAAAAGATCATCCTCACTCACACCTCTTGAAATACGGAGACATTCCACTCTTTCCAAAAATGTAATTACTTGATCGTAGTGACCTTGACCAGAAAATGAAATTCCCACTTATGTATGTGAATAGGTTTGGGGTGTAAGAAAGAGTTAGCTACTTGAACAGAAGAAGTAGGAGTGGAGGTGGCTATCGGACATACTCGAGAATCAAGTTCGCCTTCTAAACCAAGAATCCTAATGGACATAGAGCGCTTGTAAGTTTGTTGTTCCTCATCAGAGCAAGATAGTAAATGAACACGACCAGAGATATGAGCAAGACGTGATATGCACCTAGAATACATGCTATCATGGACAGTCCCTCTAAAATCAGATATCTTTTTAGCAAGATCCTCAATCGTCTCGTTTATCCCCTGTTGTTGTTCAGGAAAAGGAATAGCTGCAGCAGAAATTTGTCGGAAACTCCTATTCCCTTGTTCTTGTTTAAGAGCACCCCGCAAGAGACTGCGTTTTCTATCAACTTTATCGGATTCTTCGACCTCTATGTCCCTTATCCTCAACTCGTAATCTAATTCCTTAACTAACAAATGCTCTGGCTGAAAGGCACACATGATGAGAGGAAAAACAAACAATGAAACAATCAAAATCAAAAATGTGACCAGCAAAGTATATTTAAGTTTGTAAGGGTATCTATGAAGAAAATATTAGCAACACACCAACAGAATCAACAAATCTCACCAATAATTATAATCAGGTTATCAATGTAAATGTGAGTAATGAAAATAATTTTCAGTTATGTTCAAAAATAGCTCTGAAAAAAAAATATGTACCTATATATTTGGTCAACAATTAGTTGATCCTAAAAATATACCAATATTGTCTGAATGTATTCAAATGTATAGAATAATATATGTTTTAGTTATTTATTGTTAGGTTAAATATATATTATATAAACTCCTAATAAATTATAAACTCCAATATAGACTGCCAGCTGTACAACTATAAGCAAAAAATAGGGTATTTAAATATTTATCTAACAATACAGCAATATAAGAGTACCTGAAAAATAGTAATAACAAAATTAGGGATAAAATAAATCAACAACAAGATGTGAGGGAATACCAACAGAAAATAATACAGAAACTTAGATAAAAGAGAAAATATGACCTAAAGAAAATACTGTCTTTGACCTAAGATGGCACCACGTTGGGATACGTCACTGTAACAAAAATGTGGGGTACTTCTGTTTGAGTAACCGTTGGGAGAAATATCTAAACTCTAACAGAAGTAGGCAAAGAAGGGGAAGCAAATGTATTGGAATGAAGGGGCTTCTACGTTGGGAAGCAAATGTAACAAATACTACCTTAGCGTACAAGTAGTACTTGTATGGGAATGTGAAATGAAAAAGTCAGATGGTAAACTATTGACAGAAACAGAAGTAGATGGATGAAACTGACTGTAGTTAAGCTAGCAGGGTATAGAAGAGAATGAGCCCTTGATACTCAAGGATAGTTTGGCCAATTTTCGCGCCGTCAAAGACAGTAAATCTACAGAATATAGATGATGGATATAAAGGGAATATCAAGATGAACAAAGACTAGAAAATATAGAAAAATAACAATAAATCGTGGGCGCCAGTAGAGCGTAGACTATGGCTCTACCAGGTATCCTATACTGCTGCACTCTTGCTAGTTAGTTGCTATGACAATAAAATTAGTAAACCTAGAAACATATGACAACAACTAGGTAATAAAAGAAATATTATACAACCCAATCAATAGTGTATTTAGCTTTTACTTATATGTACAATAAATTCGTATATGTACCAACAAGGTATACCCTAAAATTAATAAAAAAAAATATTTTACTAATAAAGTATGTACAATTTACAGTCTACAGAGTAGTTTAAACAAAAGAGGAACAAAGTCCACCCCTAAAAATTGGTTTGAAATGTCAAATCCAATTTATGGTACAAAAATGAACCGACACACTACTCGAGGTAAAACTCTAACTTCATGTGCGGTTACAATAATAAAAAAACAAGTTAAATGGTCAATTACCCTGAGGGGGACGAAAGCCAAGGTTCATTAATTATAATATATAAAAAAAATAATTACCAAATTTTCTCCGGATAGTTGAGCTCAATTACCTTTACACATGAGAAAAGAAACAAAAGAAATTAATTTATTAGAAAAATGCAAATTTGAAGCCTTGAAGAGGAGGTATTATTTATTATTAAAAATTGAAAATATTTAAATTATTTCTTTTGTTTTTGTTTGAAAAAATTATGAATAACTTAGTGGAGTATAATGTAAACTTATTTAATTTTATATTTTTAATAGATATTGAATGTTCCAATTATTTAGAAAAAATTAATGTTCTTGAGAATAATAATAAAAAAAATACTTAATCACTGTCCAACAGCAACTAACGTAAAGTCTTTTCCAAAGTTCCAAACAAAATAATGATAGTCCAAAAACCAACTCAAAAGACGATTCCAGCTCCTAGGCTACCCCGTGACTGCTGCTAAAGTTTTTATTTCATTTCATCCCTGATGTTAGTGGGATGAACATTTAAGTGGTTCCAAGTGGCTAAAAGATACAAACCCATTGTTAATTTGAGTAATCAATCTTATGGAATTAGGAAATAAGTTGGAAGTTAAACTTCCAATAAAAACTGGTCAGGATCCATTAAAAGAAGTGTTGTTTTTTTTCTGTACCAAAAACATAGGTTCCACTTGACCTTGAATAACTTTATGGAATTTTATATAGAAACATGTGGATTTAGAGCTAGGAATGATATTAAAAATTGTATCTATAGATAGTTAGTCGAAATATATAATAAAGACAAGAAGAAATGAAAAGAATTTATGGAAATTATAAATTTTCCGGTTATTAATATGGCTTCCTATATGAATGAAGTAATAATACAACTTACCCGATAGCAATCATCCCAAAATTTTACCAAATTAATACTTTTCTTCTTCAACAAAACAAAACTTCCTCCTCCTTCAACTTAATTACGATAGCTTCCGTATAAAAAAAATAACTAAAAGGTGATTCCTTTTTTTGTTCAAAAAGCCACCGACCACTTGGAACTTATTTATTTGGAGGTTCAGCTAACAGTGAAACTTTTTAAAAATTTGACAGTTCTTCTTGATACTTGCGACAGCGGCTACTCGTGGAACTAATGTCCAGTGTTGGCGGTGTTGCAAGATGGAAAAGTAGCATTTTATAAATATTAAATTATTGATTTTTAATTAAAATATTTTCATTAAGTAACGTTCCGTTACAATAGAGGAACTGCATATACAAGCCAGACTTTCAAAAACTTTTGCGCTAGCCTTGAAAATAAAACACGTTTTATTTGCCACCGCTACTCCAAGGGCAAACGGCCAAGAGGAGCGGATGAATCGCATCATCCTTAATGCTCTAACTGCAACAGTCGAAATCGAAGAGCGTTTAGGCGGCCCTGCTGTTGTTCGATGTTAGGAATGCATTCAATACGCTGCAGTGAATGAGATAATAAAGGCAATGGAGGACTAACAATGTCCTGGTTACCTCATGAAGTCGTGGTGGGTGATTGTCCAAGAGAAGGATTATGATAGAGAAAGGCACGATCATAGATCTGTCTTAGGCCCGACGCTAAGGCACCGGGCGTATGACGGGATTATGAACTGTGAATACGGAGAGGGTACAGCTCCCTTCGCATTCGCGGACAACCTCGCTGCGCTGGTAGTGGCGCGGGATGAACCAGATCTCAAATGCCGGGTTGGGAACGCAAGCGACATCATGAATAAATGGATGACACACCATGGACTGAAACTTGCGAGAGTGAAGACAGCAGCCACCATTTTGAAGGGGGAAAGAACAGACAAATAGGGGAATTACAATGAGCGGGTGAAGATTTAACATACAAGAAAGACTTAATGTACCTGGAAGTGGCATTGCACCAGAATGGAAAGTGGGGGAGACCATGCGGGAAAACTGGGAGAAAACTGTCAAAGGAATGAACGTTATAGTTTAATACATAATAGTTTTGTCTTTTTTCCTGCTTGAAGTAAATTTGAAAAAAATATTTAATGGAGATCAAACTAACATATTTTTTGAAATAATGCTCATTTATTCTAATTATTTTCATAATAGCCTTTAATGCTCTCTATTCATTATTATTAATCAAATAAATATACCTTTTCCCTTCTTTAGAATGAAAAATAACGCCTGACAAAATATTCCAACACAAGCTGTCAGTCGCCAACTCGTAGGTGAGATATATTAGAAATCGCACAGATATGAGAATTTGGATAAGAATTCCCTCTCTTCCTAAATCATTTTTATTCTGCATGCGAACATCTATTTTATCTCTCCTTTTCTTGACTAGGTTTAACTCGATGGCACTTCGGGTTCCCGTTTTGTCGACTATTATGAAATGTAGGTACGTGAGTTTGTCATGCAAATTAAGATGTCTATTTCATTTATGAGTTACTGCAAAACGGAAATGAATGCAGTTATATAATAATACAACTAGAATTATTTTAAACTACACAATTACATTTAGATAAAACAATAATTTAAAGACGGTTTTTAATAGAAACAACAGTAAAAAATGTTTGAAGGTGTAAGGATTTTTTTTGTCATAATTTTTTCGAGGAAAGTGCAGCAGATATTACCAAACGCGATGTGGTAACCATTCGTAACACATTAACGTGATCTGTTAACCGTCGGTGTCGTAACTATCTTCTAGTCATAGTGAGCAAAATACCGCTTCTTCTTCTTCTTCTTTAAGTTCCATCTTCTTTCGAAGGTTAGAAATCATCATGGCAATGCGGACCCTGTTGACTGCCGCTCTAAATAGCTCTGCACTACTGCATTCGAACCATTCCCTTAAGTTCTTAAGCCAGGATGTTCTTCGTCTTCCCACATTTCGTTTTCCTCGGATTTTGCCTTGCATAATATTGTAATAATGAGTATTTTTGCCCTCTCATGACCGAAATACCGAAACGCTACTTATACGAAGCTTATAGACTCAGAAAACGATGTATCACTGCAAAATACCAAGTACATACGAATAATTGCACTAAGTACTCGTTAAAATATTTTTTGCTAATAGATATGTCTCATACAATTAATTGATAATAAAGCTTTCATATAGATAAATAAAGGGTGGGCCAAAGAAAACTGTTTACCTCGATATTTGGCAGTAGTTATTAGATTTTAAGGAAATACCGAAACAGGTCGATTTTTATTTTTAAATTACAATTTTTTGATATATATTTCATACTAGTGACGTCATCCATCTGGGCGTGATGACGTAATCGATGCTTTTTTTAAATGGGAATAGGGGTCGTGTGGTAGCTCATTTGAAAAGGTGTTCAATTCTCTATTAACTTTTGTAGCTGGAATATTGTGTGCGCCACTCATTTTTACGGCGTTTAGCGGTTTTTTATTCTTGTATCAGGAGGTTTTCAAAGTTTTTTTTTATAGATTAGGTGTATGAACTTAAACGTAATGTTTCTCAATTACACGTTGAGCATTATAAATGGTAGCCTTTGTCACAATATTGACAAGTAGTATCTGATGCATCTAAGTGCTAATATGATAACTGAAGGTATTATAGGATTTAATGAGCTTGAAAAACCGTTTTTCCCATAGGAACTGGATTTGATCATACTTATGAGGCATATAACTTAAAAATTCGAATTTTTCCAGATATGAGGTATACACCGTTAGACACGTCTAAAGTCCTCCTACAAACGCTCAGTTATGGGCGCAATTCGTAAGTTGAAATTTTGAGTAAAATTGTCGAAAAACCAAAATTTTAAAAGTTCAATTTTTCAGTTTTTCGGCTACTGAGCCGTGTGTCTGTGCAATCCTGACCACCTAGGCATCACTTGAAAGCTTAACTCTAGCGCTATTGATTTGGTGTGTTTGCGGTATTCCCGTCTCTTTGAACCTAAGATACATACCCCTAAAAGATATGCCGTGTTGTACCTACCCAGTGCTATAGCTGGCTTATGGATGGTCAAAAGTACTACACCGGTTCTGAATCGGCCCTGAAGCCCTCATGAAACATAGAAAAAAAATTCAGGTCGGTGTAACTTTTCCACACACATTATAAACATACATACAAACATTTCCCCTTTTTAAATATGGTAGGGGAGCCCAAGCGGGGATTTTTGCAGTTACTCGAGCGCGTCAGATTAGCATATGGGAGAAACCTGGTACCCTGCAGATGTACCTCTACCATATATTGGCTCTTAACACAGGGGAGTTCGTTAAGGGGGGCCCGAAAAAAAAAATATATCCTTAAAAAAACTCGAAATTGTCAGATTAAGATAAGGTAAGTTAAGTACATGCAAAAGAGTGTATATTTCAAAAATCTGACGATTTGAGCCTGGCGTAAGGAAATGGGTGAGTCCCAAAGTTTCACAAGAAAAAAGCGAATATTTCGCGAAATGAATGACAGATCGAAAAACTAAAAAATATGTGTCCAATATTTTTTAAAAATCTATCGAATGATACCAAACACGACTTCCCACGGAGAGGGATGGGGGGTAAATTTAATATTTTAAATGCGAATCCCGCGATATTTCGCGAAATGAACATCAGATCGAAAAACTGTAAAATACACTTATTCAATATTTTTGAAAAATCTATCGAATGGTACCAAACACAACCCCCCACGGATTTGGGGTGGGGGGTTACTTTAAAATCTTAAATAGGAGCCCTCATTTTTTATTACAGATTTGGATTCCTTACGTAAAAATAAGTAACTTTTATTCGAAACATTTTTTCGAATTATGGATAGATGGCGTTATAATCGGAAAAAACGATTGTTGGAAATGGAAAATTAAATTAAAAAATGGCAAGCGCCCACTAAAATGGAAAACTTTACTTAACTTTTTTTGGTTTTAGGACCTACTCTTCACAACCCAATAGGTCCCCAAAGCGCTCGAGTGACTGCACATTTAGCATACTTTGCTCCCCTACCAATAGAAATTGAGTCAAATTGCTGGGCTCGGTAACTTTTAAAAGGTATAACCGATTTTCAAAATTAGACATACGTTGGAAAGGTAATGATCAATACTATTAGAAACTGCAGAAGTCAGACTAAAATTTTTGAATTTTTTGTGAGTTTTGGGGACGAGGACGAAAAACAGACCCCAAATGGGAAGGTCGTAAAACCCACACCCTTTGACCAAAATGGATGGTTGACATATCGATTGGTTGGTATTTTTCTAAGCTTTAAGATGGTATTTGGCCCATTTTTCAATTCAGTCAGATTTAGAAAATCGAAAATTTCGTATATAGTAGTGTCGCATGTATGGTGGTTGTGCGCCACTGGCGAGAACTGCCGGTCTCTGGGATGATCTATCATGTTAATTCAGGTTATATATTGCCATATTTTTATTTATTAATGTTTGTTTACATTTCTGATTACATAAACAATAAATAACTTAATGTAACTTACATACCTTATAAATTTTATTTAATTACACTTCAGTCTCTTTATACACTCCTTCACCACCTCCCTCCATCTTCTTCTAACCAATGCTAGTTCTTTCCATCTCTCAATATTACTTTTCTTCAGGTCTTCGTACACACTGTCCTTCCATCTTTTCCTTGGCCTGCCTTTCCTTCTCTTTTGTACTGGTCTTCGTGAGAGTACCATTTTTGGCATTCTTTTACTTCCCATTCTCTCGATGTGCCCCAAATATCGTATTTTCTTTGCTTTGATCGTCGGCGTCGTCGTGATCGTTGGCTATTTATACATTGTATAGTTCTTCCAATTCATTGGTTCTTCTTCTTCACTGACCTTCTATTTTCACACCTCCATATATTGCTCTTTGCATTTTTCTCTCCCATCATTCTAAAAGGTCTGTTTCTGACTTTTTGAGCACCCATGTTTCGTATGCGTATGGTACTGTAGGTCTGATAACAGTCTTATAAATTCTTATTCTTGTTTTTCTTGAAACGTATTTGGATTTCATTAATGTGCGTAATGCTCCATATTTTTTATTTCCTTTAGCTATTCTTGCCTTTATCTCCCCTTCCTCATGCCCATTTTCATCTATTTTGGCTCCCAGGTAGATAATTTCTTTGGCTCTTTTGAACGAGTATGTTTTTTCTCCATCTATTTGTACTAAGATTTTATTTTCTTTTTCTTTTTGGATCTCTCCCATTATCATATATACTTTGTCTTTTCTTCATTTATTTTAAGTCCCAATTTTTGGCTTCTGTTATTATGTTTTTCATTAACTTTTGTAGTTCTTTCTTCCTTGTTGCTAATAGTGTCAGATCATCTGCAAATGCCGTTTTGGTGGCCGTTTTTAAATATGGTTTCTTGCATGTTTTTTCTGCTTTTCCTGATTATTCCTTCCAATGTTAGATTTAATGCAGTTGTTGATAATGGGTCTCCTTGTCGTAATCCTTCCTTGGTTTCAAACTTTTTGGATGTATACCGTTTCCATGCTATTTCGTTAGTTGTGTTTTCCTTCGTCATCTTTACCATCCTGACAATTTTACTTGGTATCCCCAATTCTTTCATCAGTTCGTACATCTGCTGTCTGTTTACTGTGTCGTAGGCCTGCTTAAAGTCGATGAACAAAGCATATAGTACTATTTTATGTTCGTAACAGGTAGTCTGTATTTCTTTTAAGGCAAATATTTGATCCGTCGTTGATCTGTTGTTTCTAAAACCTGCCTGGTATTCTCCCAATATTTTTTCCGAATATTGATTTAGCCTTTTTCTTATACTTTGTGCCAAGATTTTGTAAACTATATCACCTTTTTTATGTATAAGTCCTTGCTATGGTCCACTCTTCTGGCATTTTTTCTACTTCGCATATTTTTTTTATCAGGTCATATCAGGTCATTTTGTAGTCTTTTCCTTCCTGATTTTATCATTTCGGCCGCTATTTCTGTTATTCCTGGGCTTTTTTTTTATTTTTCAGGCTCTTTATTTCGTTGTCTGTTTCTTGCTCTGATGGTATTTCTATTGCTATCTGATCATCTTCAATTTTATGGTTTGTTTCCTTTTGTACTTCGCTCTTATTTAGCAGTTCTGTGAAATAGTTTTGCCAGTTTCCCATTATTTTTTCCGGCTCATTAACAACATGCCTTTATCATCTCTCATGTATGGGTTGTTTTTCTGATATCCTCTTTCCATTTTTGTTGCTTCCTGTTAGAATGATCTTATTTCTTTTCTTTAAAATTGTTCTTCTATTTCTTTCAGTTTGTTCTCGTTGTATTTTCTCTTTTTGCTTCTATATTTTCTTTTCATGATTTTTCTCAATTCTCTGTATTCTTTTCTATTGCTATCTTCGTTAATTGTGAGATTTTTGAGTCTTAACTTTCTTATTGCTGCTGCTACTTCTTGACATTCTTTATCATACCAATCTTTTGTTTTGTGTTTTCTCTTGGTTTTCGCTAGGATTACTTTACTTGTGTTCAAGTTTGCTTCTTTTATGTTTTCCCATTGTTTGTCTGGGTTTGACGTTTCTTGTTTCCTGATTAGTCTGTTGTTAATTCCCTGTTCATACTTCTGTGTGTTATTATCTTTTAATAGTTCTATGTTTAATTGTTTTCCAATTTCTTGTTTTGTTTTATTGTTTTTCTTTATATGTTGTGTTCGATTTTGTTGCCATATTTTGCTTATAAAGTATTTTTTTTAAATTGACGTAATTTATTACACGAAGTATTTTATTCCATGATGTACTTCACCTACTAATACGTAATTGCTGAATTTAAATAATTAAAAAAACAAAGTTCATGATAATGGTCGCATTTTCAGCATGTTTCATGTAGTTTTTTCAGAATTTCAGAATTTTGTGGTCCTATAATTTTTTTACTTTGTTTTCCTCAGGTTTTACTAATAATATAGGTACTTCTATCCGAATATTATTAATTTCAATGACGTATTTAATTTTTGAAATGTTTAGATTTACTAAATTTCCGACAATTACAATTTCCTCCTCGTGTTCATCAAATAAATAAATAGGCTATTTATTTTTCACTGAATTTTTGTGACTTACCGATGTTTCGTTAAATATTAGCTCTTTTCCTTCACCTCTTGGTTTTAAATCCACTGTACCATTTTCAAACATCGGGTTTTGTGTTTTATGTCGTGTGTGTTGAGTAAATACTTTGTTACTCTGTAAAGTCGGCGTCATAGTTTTTAATAAAGAATCGCTTGTTTATCCGCACAAATGCGGGCGCTTCGAACGAGTCGGAACGACTAGCGATCAAAAACAAACAAAAATTAATAGAAAAATCCCATGCCCCGTGAGGTTCGAACCAGCAACGCAACGACCTTCCAAACTCTCGTTTGAAAGGCAGCGGTTTGCTACTGCTTTATCTAGGCGCCGGGCCGGCATGAGTTTCGTCAAAAAAGAAATTTCAAACTAAATTCTTCACGAATTCACGACGAATATTTAGGTTTTATATAATTTTAATTATATAAAACAATGGGTATAATAAACAATTATTAAGGGTATATAAAACAATAATCAGGCCCATAGTAAGTTATGGCTGCGAAACATGGGTGGTGACACAGAAATCTGCCAATGCATTAGATGTGTTTGAAAGAAAAGTATTACGTAGGATACTGGGCCCAATAAGTGAAAATAACAACTGGCGAATTAGGTATAATAGAGAAATATACGAGCAATATAGCGAACCAACTCTAACACAACACACTAAACTGCAGAGATTACGGTGGGCAGGGCACGTGGTCCGCATGCATGAGAATAGAATCCCCAGAAAATTGCTGAATGCAAGAATGCAGGGAAGAAGACCTGTTGGAAGACCTAAAAAGAGATGGGAAGACGAAGTCGATGAGGATGCCAGGAACTTCCTGGGAACGCGTTCATGGAAAAGAACAGCGGTAAATCGAAATGATTGGAGAAGCTTATTGAACGAGGCCAAGGCTCGATTTGGGCTGTAGTGCCATTGGCTGGATGGATAATTTTAATTACCTTGTCTATCCCCAATAATATACAAATAGAATATGGATTAAATAATACACACATCAAAATAATCTAGGGGACACAAACAAAATGCGAGATTACAGAAGGATTTCAAATAATTTTTTCAAATATTTAAAAAACAAGTTATAAACAAGGGTCCCGAATATAAAATAAACATTTTTTCTTAGAATTATCGTAATATATCTTAAAAAAATTAAGAGAGAACTCCGTAAGTAAAAAAATGGTAACATAAGAAAATAAAAAAACTAATTTGTTGCCCCTCAACTTCCAACAAAGTAGTCTTTAGGTTAAGTTAGTGTAGTGTATGACCTCCACGGTTATTGATAACTACCCTACATCTGTTAGGCTAACTCATGATCAGATGGTCAGTGTCTTGCTGCGGTATTCTACTCCACTCCATCGAAAGGCCATTAAACAGTTGCTGTCTTGTATTGAACGCAATATTTTATTATAAAATGCATCTGCCCAATATGTCCCATACATGCTCAATTGGGTTTAAATCTGGAGATTGTGCAGGCCATAATAAACCCTCAATTTCATTATCTTTTAGGAATGTTTGCAAGAACCTGGCAGTATGTGGACGCGCATTGTCGTGCAATAATTGAAATTGGGAAACAGCTTGTTATGCAAAGGGTACAACAATAGGTTCGAGAATAATATCGCGGTAGTCTGTTGCATTTAGAAACCGTTCCAGACAAACGAGATTGATTCTTCCATCAAGAGTGATGCCACCTCATACCATTATACTGCTGCCTTGCTGTCTATGAACCTCCTGCACGATGATCAATCGTTCAGCATTACCAGATCGTCTCCAAATTCTTATTCATCTCGTATCTGGTGCAAATCCAAATCGGGACTCATATCTGTGAACAAAGTAGAGGCCTGCTCACGTCTAACCCAATTTGCGTGTTTTGGTGCCCACTGAAGTCTTTGAGCGCGATTTTCTCTGGATAACACAGGCGCTCTCACAGGTCAACTAGCATTTAAACCTACTTCATGCGGTTGACTTCTAATAGTTTGGCAACTTACAAACACCTGATGGGTCTCTTGCAGCCTCATTTGTAATTGTGATGCAGTTATAGTGAGATCTCGCAAAGCCTGCAACCTAAGAGAACGGTCTTTAATCTGATTGGTTATCCTTGTACGCCCTCTATGACGTTGAGCAACGTCACCAGTTTCATGAAACCTTAATCACAAACAATGAATGACATTACTGTTTGTGTGGAGGACCTCAACAACGTCTCTTTGACTTCTGCCAGGTCTAAGCATCCCGATAGCACGCCACTGCATTTCGCGATATAAATGATATATCTTCATTATTGTCAATTACAAAACTAAATAAAAATAAGGATAGACATGGAAAGTCAAGTACCAATAAAGAAATATTACTTTTTATCTTATAGACAAAAACGCATTTTGAAGTTTTGTTAATTTTTTTATAGCCATTCTTGTCAGCATTACCGTTCAAGTTGGTACAATAATCGAAAAAACAACAAAAAAATATTAAAATCATAAATTTATTTTTATATTTGCAGTTAATATTGATTTAAAGCTGTTAATATAGGTGCCCCTAGATTATTTTGATGTGTGTATGTACTTTGTAGATATGCATTTCAGTTTTTTTAATTCTAAGCAGACATTTTGTTTTCTTCCTCGTATTTTTTGTTTTGCTCTGTATGTTCTATTTCCCTACTGTTCTAATTCTTATTATCAGTATTAGACCACTCATCAGCGGTAAAAAACTGTAAAACCGTGGAATTTTGAGAATCAACACCGATTTTAATGAAAATTTGGGTTTAAGCTCTGTTTGACACTCTTCTTCAAAATCTACCCTATGCCGAACTGCGCTTTTGCCCTGGGGGTGAAAACAACCCCATCTAGGGGATGAAATATTTTTAAATCAAAATAACTATGGAAATCGATAGAGTGACCAATTTTGAGTAAATTTTGTTCTATAAAATTGTTTTGCAAAATTGACACTTTCCAAGTTATTTGCGATTGAAAAACTCACGTTATATAACCGTTTTTCATGAATAACTTAAAAAAATTAAATTTTATAGAAAAAATCATTAAGAACAAAATTGTGGCTAATAAAAAAACAAAGAGATTTGCGGCGGAAAGACCTAGGTAAACCCAATAACGACTGAGTTATTGCTCGTTAAAGGATCGTTATTTTCGAAGACCCTCGAAATGGAGAACCTTCAATCTCAAATAACTCGAATGTGGTGTAATTTTTTGGGAGAACCTAACAAACATCTTTTAAAGTTCATTAAAAAATCTTTCAACTAAGTTCTGACAAATATTTTTTCTTGTGACAAAAATAAAGTCGCTCTCTACTTTTTTCTTTTTAAAATGTAAAAATCAAACCCTAGTCATTACAATCCTAATAGAAATGAATAGCTTCCCACTTGAAATTAACTTTATTTGGGTATAATTGATAGGATCCATGTGATTCGATCGGTTTGGAATGCTTGGTTTAGAAAAAATAGTTGATTAAATCGAAAATTATCGAAATTTAAAAAAAGTGCCTTTTTTGAAATAAACCTAAAAGTATTCATGATACAAAAACAAACAAAAAATCAAAATTTTCAGTGAAAGAAATTCTACAATTAATATTTGAAATATTTTTTCATATTATGAATACTTTTAGATTTATTTAAGAAAAATGCACTTTTTTTTTAAATTTTAAAAATGTCATTTTTGATTTACTCATCGATTTTTTTCTAAACTAAGCATTACAAACCGGTCAAATCACATAAATCGTATCAATTATACCTAAATAAATTTAATTTTAAGTGGGAAGCTATTCATTTCATTAGGATTGTAACGACGAGGGTTTAATTTTTACATTTCAAAAAGAAAAAAGCAGACAGCGACTTTATTTTCGTCATAAGTCAGTCAGTTCTTATGCAAAAAACTTTTGTCAGAGCTTATTTGAAAGGTATTTTAATTTTTTTTTTTTTTTTTTTTTTTTTTTATTGACGTCCCAATGTATTACAATCTGCCGTTTTTTACAAAGTAATAAGCATTAAATAATATTTATGTCGGCTAAACTATTGACATGTGGCGAACATACCCATTAATATGCCGCTCTTAATGTTAGTCTACTAAACTATTATTGGTTCTGGGAAAACATAAATAAGTACTACACTTTTTTTTTAGCTCACACTAAATCACTGGTCACTTTACGTTTTAACCTGCGCACTGCACACATCTGCATCAAGTTCCTTGCTAGGTGGTTTGGGTGTTCCCGCAATCGGTCCTTGTATTTTTTTATTCGATATGTAATTTGTATTTTAATGGACTTTAAAAGATGTCTCTTAAGTTTTCCCAATAAATTGCACCACATTCGAGTTATTTGAGATTAAAGGTTCTCCATTTCGATGTTCTTCGAAAATAACCATCCTTTAAAGAGCAATAACTCAGTCGTTATTTGGGTTTACATAGGTCTTTCAGACGCGAATCTCTTTGTTTTTTTATTAGCTACAATTCTATTCTTAATGATTTTTTTTATAAAATTAATTTTTTAAGTTATTCATGAAAAACGGTTATAAAATGTGAGTTTTTTCAATGAAAAATGCATAGTTTCAATCGCAAATAACTTGGAAAGTGTCAATGTAAAATAAATAAATATAATTATTTTAATGCGAGAATTCACGAATATGAAGAGTACGATACCATGTTCTAGGCTAGGATACCATCCTATGGTCTCCGTAGTGAACGCACCCTTTAGTGGCTTTGAGCTTGGGGTAGTGCCTACAGGACCGTATTGGTACGTAATTAAAAAATTACACACACAAGGTTAAACAAAATAAAAGGAATAATAATGAAAACTTATAATGTTAATTACTAATTAAATATAAAGAAAAATATATGTGGAGGGACGGAACAATGTTTAATAAAATGACTGTGCTCGATATCTGCCTTTTATTTGTAAAATTCATAGATTCTCGCGTTCAGCTGTATCTTATTGCATTTTCTATCGAATTTGCTTGTGTTCAAATACATTATCCATCTTTATTATTTTGAGAAGTAATTAGTCCCACCAACATTTATAAAAAGCGCAAAATTCTGAATATTTCCCGAACCCTTCTAATTATTTTTGCTGCTGTATAGGGTGTCAGTAGTTTTATTGGCCCTCCAAAAACAATTAAGCACACACTTCGAATGCCATTTGGGTTGAAGGTCGTTATGTGCAGCTGTTACGATACGACCACGCTTACACACTATTTGTGGACTCTTCACTGACCAGCAAGCACGTTTAACTGTTGATCCAAGGCAAGACATTTACCCATTAGAAGTTAGGGTTTAGATGTCTGGAAACATATAAAATTTTATTAGATAGTTTACCATATTACATTGATGATACACTATGTATGTGAAAAATAAAACATTTAATATACATATTAATCAGAGTAACACTAAGATTTATTAAAAAAAAACATTTACATACCACGAGCGTCCTTTCTCTCGCGTCTGTAGGCAAGGTAGCGCAAGTACCTACTAGAGTGGAGAGAGTGAGTTAGCGGTGTCATGGAAGCTAGGACAAATAATCCCCGGACAAATAATCCCGGACAAAAAATCCCCACAAACTATCCCCGGACAAAAAATCCCCACAAAAAATCCCGGATAAATAATCCCCACAAATTTTTTTGGACAAAATATCCCCACAATAATCCCGGACAAAAATCCCCAAGAAATATTTGCTGCCGAATATTTCTCTAAAATTTTCCCGAAATTTTACCAAATTTCGAATTCCAATTCCATGCTGAAAACTTCAAATTTTACATGACAAAGGAGTGTGAGTTTTTCATAAATCGTGGAAGATATGGGGAATGAGCTAAGGCCCCGTGCTCATGACAGACGCTTGATAAGGTGCGTTTTGATAACGCGCTATTGCAACGACATACATTTTACTTGAGACTGTTCACATGCCAACGCGCGTTTTAATGACCTAAAACGCGCGTTAGCATGTGAACGATCTTAAATAAAATGTATGTAGTTGTAATCGAGCGCTATCAAAACGCGCGTTATCAAGCGTCTGTCAAGAGAACGGGCCTTAGCTCATTCCCCACATCTTCCACAATTTTTGAAAAAAACTCACTCTTTTGTCATGTAAATTTGGAAGTTTTGAGCATGGAATTGGAATTCGAAATTTGGTAAAATTTCGGGAAAACTTTTAGAGAACTATTCGGCAGCAAATATTTCTTGGGGATATTTTGTCCGGGATTTTTTGTGGGGATATTTTGTCCAAAAAAATTTGTGGGGATTATTTGTCCGGGATTATTAAATAATTTTGTCCGGGAAGTTTTTGTCCAGGGATAATTTGTGGGGATTTTTTGTCCGGGATTATTTTTCCGGACCCCGTGTCATGTGGTATCTTCTTCTACAGGTGCCTATCTTCTTGTGGTGTCAGCGACCACATTGATTCGTCTTTTCTATTCACAGCATTTTCCTAATATTGGCCATCCATTTCCTAAGACTGGCCAGCCAGGACATACGTCTCCGTCCAGGGCCTCTCTTGCCATCAATATTGTCTTGTAGAATCAGTTGTAGATGTCGGTATTTATTATTACGCATAATATGGCCGAAGTAAGTCAGTTTTCTGTTATGTGAACATAGTAGTCGTCCATCAGCCCTGATTTGTCCATTGTTGAACATAGGCATCCTCCAGATATTTCCATCTTATTCTGTTCTGCGCCTCTGCTATCCAATTGGTCACAATTAATATTTTGAGGTCGTCGGTCCATCGCGTTGTGGGTCTTCCTCGGCTTCGCTTGTCTGCCCGTGGTCTCCACTTAAGTAATTTTTTGTCCATCTGTCGTCTTCCATTCTTGCAACATGTCCCGCCCATCACCATTTTTGCCTTGTAATACGTTCGTTGATATCTTCCAATCCGGTTTGTCTACGTACTTATAGAATGGACGGATATATTAGAGAAGGAGATCAGCGTCTTTGGACTATAGACAATGGATTTTAACCTTTAACTACACGCGCTGGCGTATTTTGTACGCCAGATATAAGAAATCTACTGCAAATATATTTAAAAATTTAATTTTTGACCTTGTTTATCTCTCTAACCTATCACTGCAATGTGCTTTACAATTTGGTTTTAGTTTCGTTATAATCGGCGTTCTGGGAAGATCGTAATTTACAGTTTATTATTTGTTGTTTCTGGTGGTGGACAATATACAACACGATTATATTAATATAAGTCGTAATATAAACAATATTTCAATTGTTTTTTAGTCATTATGACACAAAATATATTTTTCTTTATAAACAATACATTTTCTCCTGTAAAAAATTACATTTCAAAAAATTTTTTATTAGTAATTTTATTTATCATGGAATCCAGTTATTAAACATGATTCCAGTTATAAATCCCAATTGGCTTACTGGGAAGGAACTCCAAGTATTCACTGATGCCGAATAAGGTTTATAACAAACAACTAAGTGTATTTTTTCAAAAAAAAAAAAACAAATCCGCTGTTTTTAAGTGTATTTTCTTATGGCGTATAAAGTACGCCACGCGTGTAGTTATGTTATAACTTGATGCGCGGGTAGTTAAAGGTTAAGAAGACCAAATCTCGGTGCTCCCGATTTCTTCGGTTTAGAAGGGAGTTTATAACTTAGAAAGTTTATAAATTTATAACTTAAAAAAAAACTTTATAACCAAATTTCTTTATAACTTAGAAGGGACTTGATAGTACCAAAAATATTTTAAATTGTTTATTTAAATTTGTTTGTTATACGTAATTAAGAGATTATGGCAAATTGTTATTGTAAAAATAGATTTAATAGTTGAGTAAAAAATGTAAAAATATAAAAAAAAAAAATCTGTAATCCCATCAGGAAAAAACGACCTGGATTAGTCACTAGAGGCCAGGTCATATGTATAAATAATAAATAAATAAAAAAAAAATAAAAAGATTTCTTCGGTTCATTGATTTTTTTATTTCTTGTCTATATGTCGAATTTAAATTTTTTATTTTATTGGACTTCTTGAGTTCTATATTGGACTTCTATAACCAACAATATTTATTTCTTCTACAATCGATACATATGCTGCATCACGTTTTTGTTTATTTTTATACTCCAAAGATTTGAAATTTCATAAGCACGGGTGTGACTTATACAACTGAACTAAACTGTATTGGCCGATCTAAGTTCCATTTGTTAGCTATTTTTGAGAATCACAAATCACATTGACCAACTCAAGTCGTCCCCTCTGATGAAGTTGTAATGTGCACAATTACAGTTATTACACAGCGAGTGTTGTTTACACATACCGAGTGGATTGGCGAGTATACGATTGAAGGGTGGGAGGTCGAAGACTCGGCCTAGTAAATAGAACAAGATCCGAGTGACTGTCTCGCCATATGACTGGGTCGAGTGCTCGGCCAAGTATTCGTTAGTACACTGCGCGTCATAGAAAACGGGCACCCTAAAAAATGGGTCATTTTTGACGTCGCGTATCTCCTAAACCTGTTGTCCGATTTAAGTGATTTTTTGAATATGTTATAGCCTTATTCTTTGTCAATATCCCTGTAATGATATATTTGCTGAACAGGTAAATTTTCATTGTATACCGGGTGGACGAATCAAATTGTGTTTTTTTCTCAAAGTTCGCTACACCCTGTGGAATATTCTAGCATTTATTAAATACTGAAATTAAATCCCAACTATAGCGTCAGATTTGCTTAACATTATGTTTTTTTATTCATTCTCTTATGTTGGATAATACAAAAGTTATGTACTTTAGCAACTAGTCATGTTCTTCATCAGTATAGGTTGTTTGTAAATAAGTGCGACAAACTTTATGGGGCAATTCTGCATGAAAAAATAATGACCGTTTGCTTTATAAACTTATGTCCGCAAATGCTTCGTTTACGAGATACGGGATGTTGAATTTTTTTTTACAAACTGACGATTTATTTTATTGCCCTAAAACCGGTTGAGATATGCAAATTAAATTTGGTAGGTTTTAAAAAAATAGTTATTGCGAATTTTTTGACTTGCAATAAAAATTTTATATTCACTATTGGTTTGCATATGTATAGTGTATTGGGTAATATGACCGATCATATTACCCGTATGCACACCAATGGTGAATATAAAATCCTTAATTGTATGTCAAAAAATGTGCAATAACTACGTCTTAAAACCCACCAAATTTCATTTGCATATCTCGATCGGTTTTAAAGCAGTAAATAAATCGTCAGTTTGTAAGAAAAATTCAACATCCCGTATCTCGGATACGGGAGCAAACTGTCATTATTTTTTAATGCAGAATTACCCCTTAAAGTTTGTCGCACTTGTTTAGAAACACCCTGTACTGAAAAAGAACATGGCTAGTTGTTAAAGTACCTAACTTTTGTATTATCCAACATAAGCGAATGAAAAAAAAAACAGAATGTTGAGAAAACCTGAGGCTATAGTTGGGTTTTAATTTCAGTATTTTATAGATCTTTGAGAAAAAAACACAGTTTGATTCGTACACCCGGTATACAATGAAAATTTACCTTTTTAGCAAAAATATTATTACAGGGATATTGACAAAGAATATGGCTATAACATATGCAAAAAATCACTTAATCGGACAACAGGTTTAGGAGATACGCGACGTCAAAAATTACCCATTTTTTAGGGTGCCCGTTTTCTATGACGCGCAGTGTATATTTATACCAAACGAGCACTCGGCCGAGAACACTGTCTCGCTACAATACTCGTTACGTGTAATCAAGGTTTAACGTGATGGTAGTAGGTGCCTAGCGGCATCTGCTAAATAAAACTCAAAGTTTTCATCCTAATAAGTTAGTTAATTAGTTATTGGACCATTTTCCTGGTAACACCTCCATGGCTTCTAAAAATTGCAAGCCAGATGGATGCTGAAGCGAAGAAGACAAGAGGGAATTCTAAAATGTGCAATTCACGAACCCGTCTGTTAAGCGTGGTAAATTCCAACGGAAAATGGACCTATGTTACTCAAAGAAGTAATACTAATATAAAATAAAAATGTATACCATTTTTATTCAGTTGCAATGCGAAGCCAAAACTGTCTTAATTTTCACTTAACGCTGAACAGATGGGATCGTGAATTGCAAATTTTAGAATTCTCTCTTGTCTTCTTCGCTTCAGCATCCATCTGGCTTGCAATTTTTAGAAGTCATGGAGGTGTTACCAGGAAAATGGGCCAATAAGTTTTCAATTAAATATCTTTTAAAAATATTTTTATTAGGATGAAAACTTTGACTTATATATTATAAGTTTAAAGTAGATTGTTTAAAATGATAGTTTAAAATGATATTGCCAGTTGCATTCCTGAGGCGACTTTATTGGAAGATAGTTCATTCGATTACATGAAATCAACTTTAACTTAAGAATATGAGTCAGAAATATCATAGCATGTGATTTGTCTTTAAAAAGACAACGACATGTAATGGTTACAGTACAATTCTCTTGTTACTGATCCCATAGTAAATCACGAGCAAAAAACGTTAAAATATTGTTTTGTATTTTGATAAAGATTTCCAAACTTAAATTGTGGCTTATTCCCAACTACAATAGTAAATTGCATAATGATGCTACAAGAAAATAGCTTCGGAACAATAAAAAGTTACCTTCAAATATCTAACTACTATCAAATAGTTATCTACAAATAAATTTGTAGATATTAGTTTTGTTGTGTATTATGAGTATATGAGTTGTACATATTAATAAATGAAGCACATTTTACATGGACCCTGTAAATAATTTTACACCCGATGTATTATTTACGAGCACTTTTAAATATTAATAAACAAACTACTCGCATTCAACGCACTCGATTACCCTTTTGCGTAATTATCTTTATCACTGAACGAAGGTTAAAAATTTATCTCCAATTCTTAAGCTGTCAGAAGTGGCCTTATTTTCTCATTCAAGTGTGTTTAACTCGTTGCGAATGAAATCAACTCAGAATGCAGCACTGATTACATTGCAGATCACGCGGTCAAAACATTCTTCTGCAAGGACATCCAGTGAATGAACCGGAAATGAGCATCTATCAATCGGAACATTGTTAATATCAACGTGGTTTGAATTTTAAATGAACTAGTTACTCAGTTTTTTTATGTTTTTGTTTTGGTTGCTACTTATGTATAAGTTCGTGAAGACTAAGTGGATGACATCAAGTGAGTAATCAGATTGTTTATTTCAGATAAAGGTATATGGGGGGCGCGCTGCAAGGGTGGCGTCATACCATCGATTTTTCTAAGGGCTTCAACCTCTGCTGTTTCTATCGTTGTTTTTGTTCTCTCTGCATCAGGTCATGTTTCTACTGCGTATGTCATTATTGGTCTCATGACTGTTTTGTAAATTCTGCCTTTTATTTTTTTATTTCTGATCAATCTTCAACTTCTATTTCGAGGTTTCCGTAGCTAGACACTGTGATTCCTAGATATTTAAACTCAATCACTTGTTCTATTATCTTACCCTCCAGCTCTAATTTACATCATAGTAGATTTACTGTTATAACCAAGCGTTTTGTCTTTTTGGGGAAATTAACATGTTAAATTTTCTGGCGGTTATATTAAATTGCTGCAGCATACGTTTTAAATCGTCTTACTTGAAGAGACATTAAGCTAAGGCTACGGCGCCACGGGCGACAAATTTACGCTAGTAGTAGCCGTAAATAGGGGTCGCCAACTTCTTGAAAATTTCAAGATCTTGTCTTGATTTCAAGACAAGATCAAGACAAGACAAGAAATTGTAGATCAATACCAAGATTTCTTGTCAAGAAAACAAGAAATCTTGAAACATCTTGACTAATAATGAAGAATCTAAAACGTATTTCTTTGTGAAAAAGATAACATTATTTTAACATAACATATTTTAATTTAATAAACACTTTTTTTGCTAAAAAGATTTACAAGCGATCCGCAGGTACATATGTTGCTGGCGTTCCGAGAAAATCCTTTGTCATTTTCGATAATGACGGGTAGATATTTTCGTGTCTTCTCCACCAATCAAGTATATTCTCAGACCAGTATATTCTGACCTAGGCTCATTTATAAGGTATCATTGTTAGCGTTCTTAAATAAGTAAGTAATGTCTAAATCAAATTCGTTATCTTCTTTTTTTCAGACTAAGTGCTGGCTCTGGTAGTGGATTCTATAGATCATTCTGGGATTTATTAAAATAGTAAGCGGGAAATATTTCTTCAAATTTTTGTACTGCCTCTGATTGTAGAAGCTTTTTCCAAGATGAAGAGGAAAATGCCTCTACTTTATGCCGAGGATCCAAAATAAGAACTATCCCATATATCCAATTAGTTTTGTTATAATGTTTTAGTATTTTATCTCTTGCAGCTTGAATGAAGTAAATTATTACTCGTCGGTGGTGTCTCTATCAATTTAATTATCAAATAAATGGGCACAATATTTCCCGTTTGTCTAAAAGAAAGTTTACTCCAATTACCACCAATGGGTGTGTGCAATATTTTCCCCCTTCGAGTATTGAAGAAAGTGTTTTAAAGCTTCTCAGATACTGACAAAATTTACTGATCAGAACCCAGTCTTTATCTAATATTTTGCATTTATTTAGATTTTCGATCGGGACTCCCCCCAGTGGCCGTGTTAGCACGCAATGCAATAAAAAGGTCGCCCACGAATCACCGGACCGGGTAATCAAGAAATTTCAAGATCTTGAAATTTCTTGAGTCAAGACAAGATATAAAATGTCAAGAAAACGTCAAGACAAGATTTTTTTAAATTTCTTGATTTTTTCTCAAGACAAGACAAGAAATTGTTGTCATGACAAGAATTCTTGTCTTGTCGACCCCTAGCCGTAAAACGAACTTAAGTTCCGCGGAACGGAATAGGAATAGCCGAACTGAACTGACTACGCACAAGTCCTGTAGTCGGTTCAGTTCGGCTATTCTTATTCCGTTCCGCGGAACCTTAAGTTCGTTTTACGGCTACTGCTAGCGTAAATTTGTCGCCCGTGGAGCCGTAGCCTTAGTATTAGTATTGCATCGTCTGCATAGCATATTATCCAAAGTTGTTTTTCTCCCATTTGGTATCCCTTTTTAGTTCTTATTTTTTAATTATTTGATCCATGATCATATGGAACAATAGACGACTCAGGGGCTGTCGGTCTTATCCCATTACCAGCGTCAGTTGGTCAGTTAGTTCTTCTGCTTTCACTTTGTTTTGTTCCAGTAGATATTTTCGATCGTTTTGGCTATTCCTAGCTCTCCTGCATAAAATAAGTGGATTTCGTCTTTTAATTTGACCCTGTCAAATACCTTCTTAAGATCCACTAAACATAAATATACCGGTTTATTGTATAAAAACTGGTACTTAAACGCGTAAATATTTTTCTCGCTTCTGAGCTGGTACCTTCTGGTTGGTTTTTTTGGCCTTCGCTGAGCTTCACAGCGGTTTTGCTAACTTCTTTTCAGTAGTTCCTATTTATCTTTAGTAATAATATGGCCTGTAACAGGATGTAATCCCATAGTTTCCGAATGACTGAAACTTATTGCTTTGTTTGCTTTTTGTCCGTTCTTGTCCGGTGAGAAGCAAGGGAACGGATGAGCATTCCCGGTGGAACCTAGAATACCAGTAGAAGGCTAAAGCGACCTGGGAATCGGCTGATAACTGGAGTTGAGCTATCCTTAACTTCCATTTGATCGTTACTTGTCTCACATAATTAGCGACCATGACCAAACGTGAAGCTCCCCTCCAGCACGACAAGGTCTCACGGTTTTTGGGAATATGTAGTTTGTAATAATGTGATACTTGGGTGGGTGGCCCTTAACGGTACCGTTAGAGTGATTAAAAAAATACTGTAACAGGATCTTTGGCGGCATTAGGACTGGCTATAAAGGGAATTATTTAGAATATTTCCAAACAGACCAGAAAGGATCCAAATACCAGCTTCTGCAGAATATTATGCGGGAAAAGATTCTAGGAAAGACAAGGGATGTCACGGCTGTTCAATCTAATGGAGTGGTTTAACACTAGAAGCACCAACATTTCTGCATACCTAGAAGCACCGCAGCGGTCAAAATGACGGGTATTAGAAATTCTATTGCCAGCCGTTTTTGAATTCTTTTTTACTTGATAAAAACCTATATTGAGTTAATACCTAATAATAAAAGACATATTTAATTAATTTAAATGAATTATTTACTTACTTAAGCACGATTTATGCAGTAGCAAAATTTTTCAATTTTGCTTGTACAAGACCCACACAAATTTTATTTACATTTATGTATATGACAAATTTCACATGTTTTTCACTTTCACCTGCTACGTCTTCTCTGTTGTTTTTTGTGGTGTTGAATCGTGGACCTTGAACAAAGAATATGTGCAGAAAATTGGAAGCATTCCAAATGTGGCTATATCGGAGAATATCCACAAAAGAATCGGATAGTCACAAATAAGGAGGTCCTCAGAAGAATGTAGAAGAACCGAGAGGTACCACCATCAAATCTCGAAAGTTCGAATACTTTGGACACATTATGCGAAATGAATCCAGATATACCCTTCTAGAAGCCATCCTGCAAGGAAAAATATTTGGAAAACGGGGTGCAGAAAGAAGTACATCCTGCGGATAAGGTAAAAATTCCCATGATGGTCGCCAACATTCATCACGGATAGGTACATAAAAAAATAATATGCTCAAAAATATTATATGCCTAAGTGAATATGTACATAAATATAAGCTAATGAAGCTACTAATATAATATAGTTGCTAACCTGGTGTACTAGCGCTATTGCAAAGTAACTTCCATCCTATAGTGTCGATGGAGGAATTCTCTAAACTGCTTCCGCGAATTCCTCTTACCCGGTTGGTAATAATTCCTAAAGAGGTATTGGAGGCAGCATTCGAAGTTGAAGCAGAAGTACTGAGCATATCCTCAATATCAACTTCATCTTCAGAATCGCTACCCGATGAATGTCCTTGATCAACTTTGTCAGGCACATACTCGTCTTCTTCATTATTGGATACATTTTCATCACATAACTCTACTTCATATTCATTATCTGACAAATTCTGTAACCACTCCAATAGTTATTGCTCAGTCAAATATCGACGAGACGTGATAACAGCAGAAAAGAGAAAGATCACGATGAAAAATCAAAATACATATTGAGCACGCACTTGCAAAGAGTATACTCAAATTACCTAATAACAAATGTTTTCGATGCATTTTATACATAAAATAAGTAAAAACTTCCCAGAAAAATAGAACAAAATGTAGAATACCTTGTCATTACTACCCAATTTTTCTAGGTAGATATTAACTATATTCAAAATGTAATTATACTGTAAAAGTACCTATAAAAGAGAAATTATAATCCTCAAATAAATATTAAAGTCCCAAATTATAAATTTTGTAAAATAAATATGAATGAGTAATACAGAGGGTCAAAAAGAGAAAGCAGTCAAAATGACTGCTCTGGTGCTCCTAGGTAGACATTAGCATATCTTAAAAAGTAATTCCGCTGTAGCTGTAAAAGAGAAATTATAATCTTCAAATAGATCTAGGAAAAGTCATAAATTATCAAGTTTCTAAAATAACTATGAATGAGTAAAACAGAGTGTCAAATATAGAAAGCAGTCAAAATGACCGCTCTGGTGCTTCTAGTGTTAAATTCTCGTCTACCAAGCTGTTTAGAGTAGCTGTACGCTGCTACAAAAACCTGATTCGGCAGGGTCTTGACCAATCGTTTGTATTTCATGCTTTCCAGAAAATAATCTTTATTTCCACCATATAAAGAGACGAAAAACGTTGGCGAATAACAGTACTAGCAGGCAGATATTCATTATTTGTCCACAAGCGACAACTTAGGCATTTTCTACCTGCTTAGGATTCTCGTAAATGTACACTGATTAGAAATTAGTGTAAAACCAATGATATTCTAAGTTTTGTAATACGGGAAAGGGTCGATTACATTAATAATAAAATAACATACGAATGTTGAGAAAATGATAAATTATCGGTTCGTTTTTATCATATTCTTATGGGTATTAAAGAACCCGGTCAATTTCGGAGCGCTGTAAAATCCAAAATATTAATGAAATGGCGACCGGGGGACAAGAGTAGCGACACCACAAACTTAAACGTAAGCTTATACTAACCCCCTACACATAAAAAAATAAAATTGCGTCCTTTGAAAAATGCAACCCTAAATGTAACTTTTCAATGAACAAAAGGAGGATCTCGAAAGGGGTTTGACGCTAACATACGCTGTTTTTAAAACGCGGTGACATGACTGAACGTCTGAAGATTTTTAAAATCAATGAATATATAATTCAAGATACATCAATTTATTATAACAAAAGATATACGATCACGTGATTTGTTTGCAAACAGTCTACTAGAATAGTTTATTTATTACAATTTGTGTTTTGTAGAGATGAAAAATATAAAACAATTTATAAAACTACCCTTAAACGTTCCATTTATGTTACACCGAGCACACCACCGCATTGCCTATTACGTCTCATCGGCTTCTGAAATCGGAAATATCAATACTAGTTTATGTATGTACGCGACATACAATTTAATACCATATTATTCCACTCTAGGGCACACTGCGATGCGAGTACAATAACGCCGTTAAATCAGTGTGCTAACCTAAGTATAAACGCGACTGCCAGAATTTGTGACGCAACGCCTTTGTCTTTGTAGATATCATGCAGTTTTGTAATTAATCCAGAGTAAATATACAAACTTGGGCGCGTTTTCGCATTAGCTTTAGTTATACATTCCCCTTCATGTATGAACATTTTGGTTACCTTTCAGTATAAATTAAATCGCCGCTAGCGTAAGTACTGAAGTTATTTAGCTCCTATTGTTTTCTTGCTATGACGGAATAAGAAATAACATATTTTTTAAGTCAAAAGAGACGGAAACTAAAATTCGGATTATTATCCTCTGTGTTTTTTAAGATATAAGTATAAAGCAGAACAAAGTGATGAATTAATCGACTACGGAATCTATAAGTTGCATTCACGACTTGTCGTTCACCGTGATAATAATCTTTAGCGAACTAGTTCCTGTATACCCACAAAAGAGAATAAAAATAAACTAAGACTAAAAAATTATTCAGATTTGATTTTACAATAGGACTTCCACCTCTGTAGAAGCACAGTGAAGCTCTGTAGTAACATTTTCTCAGTAACATATGAGCTGTTTGTTCGCTTTAGATATTGTTTGGTTCCACAGAATACCGTTCATCATGGATATGGCTTTTCTACCCTTTATGTTTCTGTCTTTTATAGCAGCATCGAGTGTTTCATCTTGAGTTATCTTCATGCCCAGATACTTGTATTCATCACAGTGTTTAATTTCTACTTTATCGTCTAATGTAATGGACTGCTTTGTCCCTCCAATACACATGGCAATACCATTCAGTTTTTTTAATATTGACTTCCAGACCCCATTTGTTATATTATTCTATTAGTTTCCGTATCTTATAGTTCATAGTACGTTCATTGACGGTAAAATATTGCAAAACCTATTAATTTTAAAAAACCGCTTAGATTGACATGAAATTTTGCATACACATAGGTAACATGTCAAAGAAGAAAAGTGATATGGTGCCGATGTGTGCTTTTGCCATGGGAATGAGTTTCACTCCTTCTCGGGGGTGAAAAAATATACGTTCAATATAAGTTCGGAAATGGATACACTGACTAATTCTAAGCAACTTTTGTTCTATAGCATTTTTTCGCGAAGTTAATACTTTTCGAGTTATTTGCGATCAAATATGTTCATTTTTCAACAAAAAAAAACACGTTTTTAGACGGTTTTTTGCAAGTAACTCAAAAGTTAGCATTTTATTGAAAAAAAAAACATTCTTAGCAAAAATATAGCCCATAAAAAGGTGATGTAAAAAATGGTGTATGTATGAGATTCCTAGACCCAGTATTCCTAGATTCCAGTAAAAGTTGTAACTAATGAAAAATAGGTTCATACTCGCCAAATTCCAAATCGATTATTTCAACGTGAAATAACCAAAAAATGAAGCACTTTTTGGGGAAAACTCAATAAAACTATTTTAAAGTGTGTTGTAAAAACAACTTATTTTATTTCATTTTAAATATATCCAACTAATATATTTGGAAACTTGTATAAGAATTGTAAATGCATGTACATATTTGCGTTCGAAAACAACAACTGGTTTTCGTTCCCCTAATGTGAACCTTTATTTGTTGTTAAGACTATTTTTTACTGCCGATATATATCGCCCGCGTTCCCTTCATAGTGTAGAAAACTCGAAATTGCGGCAGTCTGCAAGCAGGCCTCGCATATGCGAGTAGACAAGTGTGTTTTTTTCGCGCTTCTGGTGCAAATTTACGTATTTTAAAATGTAACGGTCTTTTGTGTTATTTAGTCCTGTCGCCAGGGGGGGTACAACGGCCTCGTTAATTCAGATGGACTTACCCAAGTTTTTTTTATGTATTTTGACCCGTAGAACCCGAATTTTTTGGGTAACAGTTGATCCGGATGTCGATAAGATTGTTATAGACCAAGAACTTGAGGAATCAAATAACAGCGATTTTTGGCAAAACAAAACAATATTTTGTATTTTTTGGGTCATTTTAAGCAAAAAATATTTCTACAAGTTTTTTAGTAGGATGCACAGTTTTCGAGATAAACGCGGTTGAACTTTCAAAAAATCGAAAAACTGCAATTTTTAAACCCGAATAACTTTTGATTAAAAAATAAAATAGCAATTCTGCTTAGCGCCTTTGAAAGTTCAAGTCAAATTATGTCGGTTTTGATTATTTGCATTGCTAAAAATTTATTGTGTTATTGTTAAACAAAGCTACAAACAACTAGTGCGTGAGTGATGTTTCTATGATTTCTCATTTAAAATCGAACGAGTAGGTAGAATAGGTACTAGTGCAATCAAGACTATTTCTACGTTACATGCGTTAAAACGCATGTAAAAGCACGGGAAACCCTACGTGTTTATAGCTTTGTTAAACAATAAAAAAATAAATTTTTACCAACGCAAATAATCAAAACCGATATAATTTGACTTAAACTTTCAAATGCGGTAAGCAGACTTGCTATTTTATTTTTTAATCAAAAGTTATTCGGGTTCAAAAATTGCAATTTTTCGATTTTTTTAAAGTTCAACCGCGTTTATCTCGAAAACTGTGCATCCTACGAAAAAACTTGTAGAAATATTTTTTACTTAAAATGGCCCAAAAAATACAAAATATTGTTTTGTTTTGCCAAAAATCGCTGTTATTTGATTCCTCAAGTTCTTGGTCTATAACAATCTTATCGACATCCGGATCAACTGTTACCCAAAAAATTCGTGTTCTACGGGTCAAAATACATAAAAAAAACTTGAGTAAGTCCATCTGAATTAACGAGGCCGTTGTACCCCCCCTGGCGACAGGACTAATTCGTATAATATTACATTGGTTTCGCTCAACCCTCTGTATCTTTACACCCCCCAAAGCACTATAAATATAATTAATGTTTGTATAAATCTCCTTGTATTTAGAATTGCGAGAATTTGTCAATGTTCGAAACAGCCCTTATTTCAGTACACTTATTAAATAAATTATTATCGAAGGAATTCTCTCTAATTGTGTTATTATTGCTTCAGTGGTCCTTACTAAATATTTTGGAACAATTGGATGTTAATCCACTCCTCTTAAAAAGGTGGAAAGTTTGGTATTAAATGCCCTCCCACCAAAGTGTTTAAAAACGCTTTATTTTTGTTTTTTAAAAAAAGTGTCCAGCAATAAAAGGAAGAAAGTTACGCTCAAAATAAAGTTATTTTCCTTTTTCTTTTGGTAAAAAAATCGTGAAAATTGCCCCCTAATTAGCATCCAAATGAAATTAATCGTTACCACTTCACAAGTTGCTTTACTCATGTGTATGTATTGTTTATATTTATGATCTTTAAGTTTCATCGGTTCAAAATGCTTATTTTTGAAGGGCCTGTAGTTGAAAGGGCTTGAACTAGTCAATAATCACGAGTGTTTGTAAATTTTGAATAGCCATATCTTAACAAATTTTTGACTTAGAGAAAAATGAAAAAAATTCAAAATATTCAGAAAAGCAATATGTACAGTTACGGTCATTGAATAGTTTACAGGCTTACGTATCTAGGAGCCGATTTTTTAAATTATTACCTCGTTTAAACGCACCTTTTACGTTAAAGTGACGTTACCAGTAGTGTACCTAGAATAGGTTATATTTATAAAATTAAAAAATAAAAATAATATAAATATATTTTACAAATGTTGTTCTGAAGCTATTTCCTTGTGGCATTTTTATAATTACGTATTTTTTATGGGAAATAAGCCACAATTTTACTAAATAATAAATTAATAAAAATTAATAAGTTAATAAATTCATTTTTTAGTAAAATTGTGGCTTATTTCCCATAAAAAATATTTTACAAAGTTTAACAAAATGGAAAGGCTAGAAAGAAGTTTTTTTGAATAGAATGGTTTATGGTCTTAATTAATGAAAACAAGGAAGTCTGGTTTGAAAATACCGATTTTATTTTATATCTATCCCAAATTATCCAATCTTTGTTTGATTTTCCATATGCACATACACAGTGAGCACGTAAAGGTTGGAATAAATTCATTTTCTCGAGAATGGACGTTCTTTGAAAAAAATTCCGAAACAGGTCAATTTTTATTTTTAAATTACGACTTTTTGGCATATATGTCATACTAGTGACGTCACCCATTTGGGCGTGATGACGCCATCGATGATTTTTTTAAACGAGAATAGGGGTCGTGTCATAGCTCATTTGAAAGGTAATTTAATTATCTTTTCAGTAATATAAATATAAACATAATTTTTTATACAGGGTGTCCAAAAATTTTTTTTTAATTAAATTTATTGACATAAAAAGAAGAATCTGTGTAATTTATTTAATTCAAAATACATTTTACTGCTATCAGAAAACAAAAAAAAAATGTTTATTTGTTAAACAAAAATATTGTTTTTTGCAAATTCAATATTAAAGCAGCCACCCACCTGCCTCTTGACAATTTGAGCATTTAATTTAAGCGAAAAGCAATAATTTTTTTCAAATAAACATTTTTTCTGTTTTCTGAGAGCAGTAAAATGTATTTTGAATTAAATAAATTACACATATTCTTCTTCATATGTCAGAAAATTTAATCCAAAATAAATTTTTTGCGAAACCCTGTATAAATAATTAGGTTAATGTTTACACTACTGGATAGAGAATTAAATTACCTTTCAAATAAGCTATCACACGACCCCTATTCCCATTTAAAAAAATCATCGATGGCGTCATCACGCCCAAATGGGTGACGTCACTAGTATGATATATATGCCAAAAAGTCGTAATTTAAAAATAAAAATTGACCTGTTTCGAGATTGTTTTCAAAAAACGTCCATTCTCGAGAAAATGAATTTATTCCAACCTTTACGTGCTCACTGTATATCGCTCACGTCCAAATCTGCAGCAACTTGTCTTAAAAACCATTTTTCAAACCAAACCAGCACTTGTCTATTGAGTTGACACTCAATTTTCAATGTGTGAGGTTCATCCCTCTCGTATCACATCCACGTGGGTTAGAGTCCTGTGTTGCCCTGGGTAATATCCAGGAATATTTGCAACATCCACCTATTTTAATCATAATATGTAGATCATATAAGATCTTATAACTTTTAAAGGGTTTGTACCCATAACTTTTTGGTGGCTCACGTAGGCATGCTATTGGCTTAAAACTGATGATGGATTACTTGTTAATCCGAAAACCTTTTGTTTTGTGATGTTACCCTTATTGGGGTCTTTTAAATATACCTTTTACAGAGGATCCTGTATTTTTTGTGATTTATGGTATACAGCCAGCTACAGGAATTTTATTTTCCTCGTGGATTTTTAAAAACCAACCTTCTTTGAGTTTGGCAATTGCTCTTGCTTTTGCGCATCATTCAAATTTATTATAACCATTTTGGAAGAGTTTGATATCGTTATTTTATTTTTCAACACTCGCGAAATTTTTGACAAGCATTGACTTTTTGAAATTGTTTGACTTTGACATTTATCAAATCCGTAGGACACTGCAATTTTACAGTATTACAATATAAAAATTAAGGTGTAAACTATGGAGTGATCGTAACTGTACCTACATTTTTTTGCTCTTTGTTATTTTTGCTATCACTAACAAATTATAAGTTATTTTGAAAAAAAAAGCATTTTTTTCCAGGGCAAAAACACACATTGGCACAATATCACTTTTCTCCTTTGACATGTTGCCTATATGTATGCCAAATTTCATGTCAATCCAAGCGGTTCTTTAAAATTTAGAGCAAAAACCGCGAAACAATGTACTATCAATTGGGTCATCGGCGAAACATAAAGTGTATAGTGTTGTATCGGCATTGAGGGAGATTCCCATGCCATTACATTTTCTTTTCCATAGCTTGAGTGCTTGTTCCGGATAAGTTTTGAAAATGGTAGGCTAAATATAGCAACCCTGCTTCAGTCCTTTCGTGACCTTAAATCCCTCAGGCATCCTTAATCCAGTTTAAATGTTTGCAGTCGTTCCATTATACAT
Organism: Diabrotica virgifera virgifera; assembly: GCF_917563875.1. Lineage (NCBI taxonomy): Eukaryota > Metazoa > Arthropoda > Insecta > Coleoptera > Chrysomelidae > Diabrotica > Diabrotica virgifera. The sequence goes on along the minus strand of NC_065448.1, from coordinate 97,641,492 downwards.
ACTTTGGACTGCTTTGATATGTTTAATGTTGGTTTCCTGTAGGGTTGACCATAGTTTGCTAAGAGGCACACTGCCATATGATTTTTCTAAGTCTACGTATACCAGGTGAACTTCTTTATTGGCGGCTGCTTTTTCTCAATAACTTGCGTAATAGACTACAAGTGGTGGACAGCCCAGCTATAAAGCCAGCTTGCTCCTCTGATTCGTAATCTCTATAGTCATTTCCTATTTTGTTCTTAATAAGTTTTCCATACATCCTATTTATTGTGCTGTTTACCGCATGTCCTCTGTAATTTTCACACTGATCGATGCTGCCCTTTTTATGGATAGTTGACATGATAGACAATTTCCATTTTTTTTTGGTAATTCAGCACCATTTAAGCCATCTTGAAAGAGTTTTCTTAGCTGTTCCTGGAGTTTGTCTGTCCCGGCTTTCACTAATTCTGCAGGGATCTCACCAGAACCAGGGGATTTTCCATTTTTCAGGGATTTGGTTATTTCTTCCATCCCTGATTTACTTATTTGGAATGGTGATGAATTTATAATACATACATATATACAGTGCTAGTCAAAAGTCCGTACCCCCCCTCGTATCTTTTGAACGGTTATACCTATAATAGTGAAATTTGGAGGAAGGAAATAAACGGACGTAAGCTTCTTAACTAGTTATGACAGGTGACGTAATAGTGACGGATGACGTTACAGAGCCACTGTGACCGATAATTTTAAATAGGACCTTATGGTAAGTGATACCTCGTTTGAAAGGTATTTAGAATACCTATTCAGTCATACTAATTTTTTTGAGTTTAGGTTGATTTTGATTTTGGTGAATAAATTAAATAAATATAATATTGTAGTTTCGAGTTTAATTAATAAAAATTCAAATGTCCGCCTATGAATTTTTTGGCAAAAAAGTTGACGTTTTTTAATTCTCTAGTAGTTTTTACGTCAACGTCAACCTGTTTGACAAGTAATCATAGGCGGAATTTTGAATTTTTATTAATTAAATGCGAAACTACAATTTTATATTTATTTCATTTGTTCATCAAAATTAGCTTAAACTCAAACAAAATTAGTATGACTGAATAGGTATTTTCAATACCTTTCAAACGAGGTATCACTTGCCATAAGGTCCCATTTAAAATTATCGGTCACAGTGGCTCTGTAACGTCATCTGTCACTATTACGTCACCTGTCATGACTAGTTAAGAAGCTTACGTCCGTTTATTTTCTTCCTCCAAATTTCACTATTATAGGTATAACCGTTCAAAAGATACGAGGGGGGGGGTACGGACTTTTGACTAGCACTGTATAATACATATTATGTATACCTATCGTGTTGTTTTCCATGTTAGTAAATTCTGATCTTTGTTCTGTTAATAATTTTATGAAATTTTCGTCACATTTTTTCGTTGTTATTGGTCACATAACGCCGTTTTTCTTATTATTTCTCATATTTTTAATTAAACTCCACCTTTTCGTTCTTTTTTTAAGTTATCGTTTTTCTTACTTTGGCTTGTGCTTCTTTGTAAATTGTTTTGTCGTTTTCTGTTTTTGTTGTTAGGAGTGTTTGGTATTTCCAACGTTTGATAACTTTCAGTTACAAGAGTTATTTACTTTTCTTTAACACATGTTCATAAGAGCATTACGTATTACATATATGTTCTTGTTTTTAGAAATTGAAATTATCAATTAACAAAAGTAACTCGTTTGTTGTCATACAACTATCGGATGTAGTTTACTATTTATTGCAATTTAGTTTTCTATTTAAAGAACATACTTTTACGCATGAAAACTTTTACTCATATGCAAAACCCATTGTAAGCGTATTGAACTCCAGTTGATGGTGATTCTATTTGGGTGCTTATTGTTTCATTGAACTCAAATTGCTAATGTACTTGTACTATTTTCGCGTTCCTATTTACCAAGAACTCACTTTCCGTAACACAAATAGAATTATAATGTTTCTAAAATAAAAGCAGTTTTGATTTGAGTGGACAGGTTTATAAACTGATTTATTGGTAATTTTTAATAGGATAACTTCAAAATAAACATCACGTAAGCATATTTGTCACCTTCTTTATCGTTGTAGTTTTTTAAATGAAATGGAACCTTTTTTTGTAGAGAAAAATGATTTTTGGTCATAGGTACATAGTTCGACAGAATAATAACACGGGTGAAATAATGTTGTAAAAAAACTTCTTTTTATTGTCCTTAAATCAGGGAGAAACTACTGATCTCTCTGGCACTTGGTCATGAAAAGCATTTCCTGCATCATGGTTCTTGTGCCCTAAATATTTTTTGGAGATTTTTCCAGCTCACATTGTTTCATATAGTTTTGCTTCTGTGGGGTTGTTCTTTTGTTGTTATGACTCTTTTCTAGCTACTTTTTAATTTAATTTCTAACAGTATCTTCCGGTATGTTTACCATTTTTTAATAAAGTCGTCCCAGGAAAACAACTCTTAAATATTGGCAGATCGTGTAAAGGCCAAACGGCGTAACCCTCAAAAATTAGAAATTGAGATTTTGGTTCTTATGAAAGACCGACCAGAAATACACCTCCCGGACAAAGGCCGTACCCCACCTATTACTATAAACCTGTATAATATCAGAATAATGTCATTATGTACATTTGGCGGTTTCACAATTTCATCCCAACATTTGGCGTAACCCAGAACAGTTAATATCACGTACCGGATAATTGGCGTAAACCTAACTTTTCCTTGGCATCGCCTGATCAAAATTCTTCCAAGGTTATAGCAAAAGCATCATTAGATCCGGAAAGTGAAGAAATAAGAATTTGTGTGAAAGGGCACAAGACAAGGCGATCAACCACTACTTCACCTTCACTGCACCGCTATACAACGAAGAATTAAAATTGGCATCTAAAAAAACTGGGAACCGAAAGACGAAGGACGCTTTAAATAACCGGGATAATAATAATCTAAAAAATACGAGAATCTAAAGAATTTAATTAAAAATAATGTTATTCCAAATCGGTACCAGGAAGAATATATATCAAAATGAGATCAGATCAGACACTTCGGATCCAGATGAGCTTGCTGAAACTGATGAGGAAGTCTAGTTTGTATACAGAGTGGGCCAAAGAAAACAGTCCACCTCGATATTTGGCAGTATTTATTGGATTTTAAGAAAATTACGAATCGGGTCGATTTTTGATCTAAGGGGGACACGTTTTTGCGGTACAAACATTTGTAATTTGTCAACCCGCTCCCTTTCACTTCCCCCACTCCTTATTTTTAAATAGTGAATAGGGGTCGTGTGCTAGCTCATTTAAAAGGTGATATTTATAGTAAATAAAGGTGATATTTATTCAGTAATATAAACATTAACATAATTATGTAGGTATATAGGGTGTCCAAGAAAAAAAATTATAATTAAATTAATGACACAAAAAGAAGAATGTATTTAATTTATTTAATTCAAAATGTTCAAAATTCAAAAAAGTGTTTTTTGATAAATAAACAGTGCTTTTCGCTTAATTTCAATGTTTTTTCTCTGTTTTCTGTCAGTAGTAGAATGTATTTTGAGTTAAATAAATTGCATACATTCTTCTTTTTGTGTCAATTAATTTAATTCAAAATATTTTTTCTTGGACACCCTGTATAAATAATTATGTCAATGTTAGTATTACTGAATACAGAATTGAATAACCTTTCAAATGAGGTAGCACACGAACCCTATTCGCTATTTAAAAATAAGGGGTGGGGGAAATAGAAGGGAGGGGGTTGACAAATAACAGATGTATGTACCGTAGAAATATGTCACCCTTAGATCAAAAATCGACCTATTTCTTCATTTCCTTAAAATCTAATAAATACTGCCAAATATCGAGGTGGACTGTTTTCTTTGGCCCACTCTCTATTTTGTTTAATATTTAATAATTAACTGGTTCATATTGATACATGTAATATAGCATTATTTAGGATTACTATTATTTATTATTATATACCTCTCAGATCATTTTACACAACAAATACCACATTACAGTAATTATTAATACCAACCAACATAAAGAGGATTCTGACATTTACAGCGTAACCCTCATCAATAGTCGTACCAAAATATTTAAACAAGCCAGCCAAAAGACGTAACCCACAAAACATAATATAAAATTATTTTTTCTTGTATTTGTAAGTAATAATATAAATTTTTGTGGTATGTATTTAATTCAGGAGATGAAGTGCTACATGTAAATAGTAAAAGAATATTGAAATTAGCTACATAGTACAAGTAATTCAGTTTTTTAAGCCTCCTGTAAAATTCATAAATTGAGGGTTACGCCCTTTTGCCTTTACACCATCAATTTGAAAGTCGTCTACTTTAAAGTGTATAGTATGTCATAATTGCCCATATGAATAAGTCAGATTAAATAATTAAATTATTAGAAGATTTTTTTATCAAGCAACATAAACACAATTTGTTTAATTCATTAATATTTTGTATTTCGATAACGATTTCCGTAGTAGAAGTGGAAATGTCAAATTTTCAACTTAAATTGTGGCTTATTTCCCAATAAAATAGTAAATTGGGTCCTAATTCTGGGCCTAATTTATTTTTAACAAATTAAGTAAAAAGTACAACACATCCATTATTAACTAATATTATTTCTATATACAGCAGCGTTTCCCAAACTTATTTTTCCATGGCCCGGTTATTTTTGTGGTTATCCTTCGTGACCCACTAATTTTTTTGCTTATCCTGGCGTGCGTATATAAGGAAACATATTTAAATATCTATTATAGTTTTATATACCTATTAATAAAAAATCATTAGCTCAAACAAAAATGTAACAAAACAAAATAAAAATCAAATAATTTATTAATGAGAAGTATGCAGTTGTTTCTGGTTAACTGAAAACTTCATGTTTGGAGAAAAAGATGTTAACTTTATCCTCAGGCCGGTTCGACTTCCAAACGGTTCCTATATTTATTTTTGAGGAAAACCACTGTTGAGCAATGAAAACCCTGCCTCACACTTACAGGTCGTAACGAAAGGAATTAGAAATTTTATCGCTTTTTGTGCTAAAACTGGGTACTTATGGCAGCAGGACAGCTAAAAATCTATCAGTGGAATTTTGTCAAATATGTCTTTAAGTACGCTATCACACGATAGTTCAATTACTGACTCAATATCTAAATCCGCAAGTCCTGTCTTGGATTCTACGTCCACGGTAAATGGATTCCTTATCCATGCATTGTTGCTGTGGATGGGGGAAAATATTCCTTCAGATTTGCCTTCAGTCTCTCAGGTGTTCTTTGAAAGCCGCTGAAATAACATTCGGCAATGAATTCACATTATACTCTTTTTGTAATTCTGTTAGATTTGTAATTTGCTGCTTCCGCGCGACGTGTCCACAAATTAAGCAAATATTTTTTTGTTGCAGCTTCCACCTTCTCTTGTACTACATTGCTACCTTGTAATGTCATAGTTAAATTGTTGAAGAAGTCAAAAATATAACAAATATAGGCTACCTTGATTAACCGATTGACATCATGAAAACTGTCTTTAAATTGAAATATTGCATCCCTAGCCGTTGGTGGATGTTGTTCTAAGAATATTTAAATTTCTTCCCTCAATTATTCAATTATTTCAATTTTAAAGTTTTTTTTAAACATTCCCTTTTGATAGTCAACGCACTTCGCAGTGTAAAAGAAGATGTTCATGTGAAACGGCGAGGCGAGGCGAGGCGACCCGGCATTTTTCTTTTGTGGCCCGGTACCGGGTCGCGACCCACCATTTGGGAAACGCTGATATACAGTATTGGAAATCTTTTTTTGCAGCATAGACACTTTCAATGCAGGGTCAATCCATGTCAAGTGGTCCAATATAAATTAAGTTGGTTGCTTGACTTTTTTTAATATTCTTTATTTTTCTACGTTATAAACTTCTGTCTATTAGACCTGGATCCCGCGTAAGAAAGAAAAGTTGATTAATAGCAAGCTGTAAATTTGTTAATAGCTTAACGGTGTCTAGTCGGACAATCTTTGATGCACGGGAACACTGGAACAGGGGAAGTTTTAACTGTGGAGCATAATAAACGTGTCGTCCTGACAAGTTTATGATTGTGAAAAATAGCAAGTTGTTTTTAAGTTTATTCGATAGCCAACGTTATGTAATATATGAGAAAATGTTTGTCCGACAAAAATGTTGGGCATTTTAACGAGTCCGACACGTAGAACATGTCACATCACAGGAATTATGTTGGTGATGAATAGCAGTCTGATTTTTGCATGAGAGTTTAATGAAAGGTTAAAAAAGCAATTGGAAGTTCTGTCCGACAAAATTAATGGGAAGTTTTCGTAGTCGGACATTCTAAACAGGTAAGATATAGACAAAAATGCTGGTGATAAATAGCTTTCCGACAAAGACGAAATTTAATTAAGTAAATTATTCCTTACCAAGAATGACTGTTGTCGGAAAAAAATAAGGGGTAGGTTTTGTAGTCGGACAATTTAAAAAAATAATTTTTGAAATTTCAATAAGGGGTGATTATTCTATGTCAAATTACCTGCAATCAATTACAATCGATATCTTTCGATTTATCTCAACATCATTTAGATACCTCACCGTAATACATTTATAGTAGATCAGGCAAATTATATTATGGATTGAGTGGTCTAGCTATCTTTGTCTGCCACATGCGCGGGATTGCTTGGTTAAAAGAGATAGATAGACAACCTATCGACTTTTTGCACTGTATTCCCTGTCTACCCTTATGTCTATGAATACATTTCCATTTAAGAAAAACTGTCACTTTTGACAATAATTCATAATAAATTGCAATCGTAACTTCAAATTTAAACTAATCGATTTATTTTGGCAGCAAATTATTTCTAGCCATGTGACATATTAATTACATTATTATTCCATTTGTAGAAAGTTGAGAAAAATTACGTTATACAATTTTAGTAATAATTTATTTAGGTACCCTTTTTCAATCAAGCAAAGCATTATAGCACGAAGAATGATATTCAATAGAACTTTCACAATTATCTGGCAACTGAACCTCATTGAATTGATGACCAAGTATTTTACTAACTTTGTAAAATGTTCGAAAATTACTCAAAAATGTTCCGTTGAATGGTTTCACTTTTGATTTGGCGACTTAAAATTTAAACTGTTGACACTCAAAAATATACTCAAAAACACTCCATAGTTAATATAAATTTTAATTTCCAACACACGTGGCAAACAGAAACTCGGAGACCATGTACTTTCAAATACTACTTTGTATAGCACAAAGTGTCACACTGACAAATGCAGCCTTCTAATACATACTTCTAAGCATAATGTGTCATATTTACGTCTATTCTTATAAGCACCAAAGTTTTAGACTCTTCACATTTTTCAATGTCGTTTACTAAGATTTGAGTATGGAAAAAAATGTATACAAGGTTTTTTGTAGGAAATTTTCCGTACTTTCTGATGCGCCTAATTAGAAAACCCAAAGAGATTGCTTTCACATGTTCTTTGACATTTTTTATTGTTATTTTGAGAATATCTAGAACAAACTCCACCCAAAAAAATAATTGTTTTGCAATATATACATGCATTGATACTTACCTCACTGTTTTTGGAGTGTGCATGTATATATATGCACATGCAAATATGTGAATATAAATAATAATATAGAACTAAAATAGCTTTATCAATATGTGACTAAGTCATTCTGAAAAAATGTTTTTTATTTATTTCCTTCGATTTGCCCAAACTTTTTGTCCGACATATAACTTTTTGCGTTACAAAATATAATTTGTACATAAACAAATCAAAATTAACTTGCTATTTATCACCAACATTTTTGTCTATATCTTACATGTTTAGAATGTCCGACTAGGAAAATTTCCCATTAATTTTGTCCGACAGAATCTCCAATTGCTTTTTTAACCTTTCATTAAACTCTCATGCAAAAATCAGACTGCTATTCATCACCAACATAGTTCCTGTGATGTGACATGTTCTACGTGTCGGACTCGTTAAAATGCCCAACCTTTTTGTCGGACAAACATTTTTTATATATATAACGTTGGCTATTGAATAAACTTAAAAACAACTTGCTATTTTTCACCATCATAAACTTGTCAGGACGACACGTTTATCATGTTCCACCGTTAAAACTTCCCCTGTTCCAGTGTTCCCATGCATCAATGTTTGTCCGACTAGACACCGTTAAGCTATTAACAAATTTTCAGCTTGCTATTAATCAACTTTTTTTTCTTACGCGGGATCCAGGTCTATATAGAGAGTACAAAAACGCATTCATTGTATTTTTAAAAAAATATTTTGCCGATGACGATATTTTTGTTAAAGCGTATCGATCATTTTCACGGAAAACATGGCTTCGCTATTTAGCCAATATTTTCACTGAGGTTCGTCCTAGAACAATAAATCAAAAACCAAACTTTTTAGAAAAGTATGCTCTAAAAAAGGCCCATACCATTATTTAATTTCAAACTACCCTTAAGGCCTTAAATGAACCTCAAAGTTTGAAAAGGTAAACTGATAAAATGCCATTTTCAGCATTTTTTTAACAGCATAAGTCAAGCCGATAATGGATTGTAATTTTTTTCTGGAAAAGTAATAGGTAGATACTTTAAATAAAAAAAGTTTGAGCTTTGAGACTTAATTAAATTTTTTCAAAAAAATCTCAAAAATGTAATTTTTTGCAAAATCTCAAAGTTTGACCCCGTATATCTCTGATGGGCACGGATGAAAAAATTTGAAATTTGGCTGAGTGTTAGCCCCTAGCAAGTAGAATAAGGAGTAAAAATTTGAAGTTGCAGACTTACGTCATATAGGAGTTATAGGCCTGAAAAATGGCCAAAAATCAAAAAGGTCAAAATTTGACCGTTTCCGGGCAGGGTAATTAAAAATCAAATAAACTGTCTAATGAAATAAAAATTAATCTATTTTCACCAGATTTCACAATAAATACAAATGTATATAGGGTGAGCCAAAGAAAAGAGTTCGGCTCGATATTTGGCAGTTATTAGACTTAAATGGGAATGGGAATGCCGAAACAGGTCGATTTTTATTTTTAAATTACAATTTTTTATATATTATATTTCATACATACAAATATTATAGTTGTACATAGTGACATCATCCATCTGGGCGTGATGACGTAATCGATGATTTTTTTTAAATGGGAATAAGAGTCGTATGTTATCTCATTTAAGAAAGAGTGTTCAATTCTCTGTTTAATAATATTATAATCAATAATATCATTATTTGTACAGGGTGACCAAAAAATAATTTTTTAATTAAATTAATTGACAAAAAGAAGAATGCAATTTATTTAACTCAAAATACATTTTATTGCTGTCAGAAAATAGAAAGAAAATATTATTTGGCAAATAAACATTGCTTTTTTGTCTAACAATAAAACACGAAAACGTTTGTTTTCTATACTTCCACAAAATTTATTATAACTAAGTGACTACAGCTGTTTCGGCGGAGTGCCTTTCTCAAGTGATATAGTTCACAATGTGTTTGCCTTTTTTTAAGTCTTCAACTGAAGAGGTTGAGGAGTGGGGAGCTGTTTGTCTCGAGTTGGTCATTCAGAATTATATCTGTATTTTTCAGTTTATTAATTTCCATAGATTCTAAAAAAGATAGCTTAAGGCCTTTATTTTGAATATGTAGAATTTGAAACTCTTCATTGAAAGAATGATATATTCTACATATTCAAAATAAAGGCCTTAAGCTATCTTTTTTAGAATCTATGGAAATTAATAAACTGAAAAATACAGATATAATTCTGAATGACCAACTCGAGACAAACAGCTCCCCACTCCTCAACCTCTTCAGTTGAAGACTTAAAAAAAGGCAAACACATTGTGAACTATATCACTTGAGAAAGGCACTCCGCCGAAACAGCTGTAGTCACTTAGTTATAATAAATTTTGTGGAAGTATAGAAAACAAACGTTTTCGTGTTTTATTGTTAGATAAAATGAACTTCCATCAAGTAACGGTCGAATCCATCAATTATTGCTTTTTTGCTTAAATTAAATGTTCAAAATGTCAAGATGTAGGTGGGAGGCTGTTTGTGATTTAATTTAACCGAAAAGATATGTTTATTTGCGAAATAAACATCTTTTCTATTTTCTGACAGTTGTAGGTACAATGCATTTTGAATTAAATAAATTACATACATTCTTCTTTTTGCGTCAATTAATTTAATTGAAAAAAATTTTTTTAGTCACCCTGTATAAATTATGATAATAATGTTAATATTACTGAATACAGAATTGAACACGCTTTCAAATGAGATATTACACGACCCCTATTCCCATTAAACAAAATCATCGATTACGTCATCACGCTCTGATGGATGACGTCACGTAGAATGAAATATATGCTAAAAAATTGCAATATAAAAATAAAAATAAACCTATTTCGGCATTTCCTTAAAATCTAATACATAGGTAGGTAACTATTGCCAAATATCGAGGTGGACTCTTTTCTTTGGGCCACCCTGTATACATTTGTATTAATTGTGAAATTTGGTGAAAATAGATTAATTTTTATTTAATTAGACAGTTTATTGGAAGTTTAGTTACCCTGCCCGCAAACGCTCAAATTTTGACCATTTTGATTTTTGGCCATTTTTTCAGGCCTGTAACTCCTATATGACGTAAGTCTGCAACTCCAAATTTTTACTCCTTATTCTACTTGCTAGGGGCTAACATTCAGCCAAATTTCAAATTTTTTCATTAGTGCCCATCAGAGATATACGGGGTCAAACTTTGAGATTTTGCAAAAAATTACATTTTTGAGATTTTTTTTGAAAAAATTTACGTAAGTCTCAAAGCTCAAACTTTTTTTATTGAAAGTACGTACGTATATCTTTTTCAGAAAAAAATTACAAACCATTATCGACTTGCTGTTAAAAAAATGCTGAGAATGGCATTTTATCAGTTTACCTTTTCAAAGTTTGAGGTTCGTTTAAGGCCTTAAGGGTAGTTTGAAATTAAATAATGCTATAGGCCGTTTTTTTAGAACATACTTTTCTAAAAACTTTGGTTTTTAATTTTTTGTTCTAGGACAAACCTCAGTGAAAATATTGGCTATAGAGCGAAGCCATGTTTTCCGTGAAAATGAGATACGCTTTAAAAAAAAGGCCGTCATAGGCAAAATAAATTTTTTAAAAATAAAATAAATACAATTTTGTACTTTCTATAGACTGAAGTTTAAGAGGTAGAAAAATAAAAAATATTAAAAATAGCCAAGCAACCAACCACCTTTGGACAACTTGGCTTGGTGGATGGGGTGGGGTGGGGTTTGAAATCAAAATTTTTATGATTTTGTTTGAGACTACGGTGCAATTATTTAATTTTTAAAATAAATAAGCAGCTTATTAAGTACAATTCAAAGATGATTCAAACAAAATTTCAAAGAAAACTATTGAAAAGTAAGGCGTTGGTGGCAAATTTTTACACAGTTTTTGAGTTCTTCAGTACCATACAATGGTGTAGGGTTAGAAATGTCTAAAGAAAATCTATGCCAAATTTCAGGTGGATTGATCAAGTAGTTTTTGAGTGACAATGTCCACCGCCTTTGAAAAGCAGTTTTCAGAAAAACGCGTTTAAGTTTTGACACTTGTTTCTTCGTCTTCTTGTCTGTCTATCAGATCGTAAAGTAATACAAACCGGAATATATTTTTGAAACGCGGAGGAATCTACAAAAGAGAAGAGGAACAGTTGTTGAACGTTTCTCAGTACGCTCAAGCGTGCTGGCGCGAAACCGCGACAAAGCGCGTCGAACGTAGGAATATTCAACATACTGTATCTGTGGTAATTTTACTCGGATTTATCTGAAAATTTCAAAGAGTATTCTTGAAGTTAAGCAGGTTCATATAAAATAATAAAAGACTTAAAAATTTCAAATCATACCCCCGTTAAATGTGTATTTTAAAGTAATCAAATAAGTATATTTAAAATTTACGTTACGTTTATATTTATTTGAATTTCATGTGTAGGATTGACTAACTATTCTAAAGAGGGAAAGCTTATCCTGTATCAATGACATTAAGCCATTTAGAAATTAACCAGCCAAGTAATCAATATCAAAATTTCATCCAAATATGCTTCTAATTCAAACTTATCAAACTCGCCCACAACTAACTAAAATCTTAGCATTATGGCTGGAAGTTCAAGCTTAGACTAAATATACTGTGTTTGCCAGGGATGAACCAAATCTCATGTTGCTTTATCCCCTAATGCATCCTTCTGGGTTACTAACAACTCTTACTAATTTTATTATTTCATCTTACGGGGCTATTTTAGTGTAAAAGTACGAAATTCATATATACTATTTTGGGAATTTGTAAAATAAAAAGTACTGTAACAATTGGTACCAAAATTTGCATGAGCATTATGTAAAACAATTTTCTTAAAAAAATATTGAAAATTAAACGATTTATGCGCCATCTACTGGCACCTTGAGGATATTCTTCTTCTTCTTCGTTCTGAACACGTTTTCCATGCACCAACTCATTGACAATAATCTATAACTCGGGCTTATTGAAGAGCGGTGAACGTAACCACAGATTCACGCCATTTCAGTCCGTATAGAAAATATTTTTATAAATTATTAGATAGATATATCTGATTTTTTTATTTACGTTTACATGCTTGGCAACTATGGCCACACGCACGGGGCAATTACAAACAACATTACAAGAGATATAATAGCATTGTTATTCTATTAATGTCTTTAATATTTCTCTGTCGTATAAGACTGACGTGGGCAGCCTTCGTCAAGCTGAAGCATATTTTCAAATCGTCAGACGTACCAATATGTCTTGAAAGAAAAACCTTTAATCAGTGTGTTTTGCCAGTGCTGACTTACGGATCGGAAACGTTGACCATGGCAAGGAGAACAGTGCAACAGATCCGTGTGTCTCAAAGGGCGATGGAGCGTGCTATGTTGGGCGTTTCACTACGAGACAAGATCCCAAACCCCAACTACGACAAAGATCAGGAGTGGCTGATGCAGTAGGGAGAATCATCATCATCCAGCCTTCTGCATCCAAAGTAGAACATAGGCCTCCCCTAATTTCTTCCAGTTTTGTCGATCTTGGGCTTTCTGCAACCAATTCCCAGCAATCCTTTTGACGTCGTCTGTCCATTGTGTAAGTGGTCTACCTCTACTTCTTCTGTCTTCTCTTGGTCTCCATACTGTAATTTTTTGGGTCCACCTCCCGTCCTTCATTCTGGCTACATGGCCCGCCCAATTCCACTTCAGCAATGCTACTCGCTCTATGACATCTGTGACGCCTGTCCTTCTTCTGATTTCTTCGTTTTTGACCCTGTCTGTGAGAGTCAATCCAAGTAGTGACCGTTCCCTTCTTCTTTGGGCCACACTAAGTTTCGTTGCTGTGTAAGTCATGACTGAAAGCACACATTGGTTGAACGTCTTCCTTTTCAAATAATTTGGCAAGTTGCTCTTGAAGATGTCTGATTGATGATGTCTTGAAGATTTCATGCCCTAAGTATTTATATTTATGGACCAATGCTATTTCGTTGACGTCAACTTTTGGATTTTCAAAAATAATAAAAAAAAAGAAAATAATAAACAAAAAAAACATTAAATAAAGAATAATGTTGAATAATACTAGAATATTTATGATATAGATATATCTATATAAATGTGTAATATTGTATGATTGTAGCTAAAGATTAAATTATCCATTTATTGTTATAGAATCTAGGTATATCTTTAAAATACAAAATCTTATTTTAATAGTAATATGTGAGAAAATTATATCTGTAGAGCAAAAATAAGTTCGGCTAATGGATTAAGTCCACAGCCAGGAAATTCGATGACACACACACAAGTTTTGGATTTTCGCTTGGTACCAGATTTGTCATGTATTATGTCTCCAAAATTTATGTTTAAACCAACTTTCTTACAGGCGGCATATAACTCAGTAAGCATAGTTCTAATTTCTTTTAAGTTGTATGTTATAAGAACTATGTCGTCTGCGAATCGTAGGTGGGAGAGCCTTTCACCGTCGACATTTATTCCTTTGGCGTCCCACTCCAATTGTTTGAAAGCATGTTCAAGTACTGCCGTAAAGAGTTTGGGAGATAACGTGTCTCCCTGACTAATTCCTCTTTTGATTTTTATAGATTTGGTATCTTTGTGTAGTCGGACGGTCATAGTCCAGTCGGGTTAGACGAATAACAGGCCTAACCTTGCATTAGGAGCTGCCCCAAATTTTATTTTTTTAATCTTTAGGGGGGTCAATAGTAGTGTAAATTTAAAATCTCGACTGAATTACGCCATTGGGTTAGCCGCCATTTTGATTTTAAACGAGAACCGTTTTTGCTCAATATCTCCGTCATTTTCAACTTTTCGACAAAAAGTATAACAACCAAAATTGTTGAAAATGTAATTTTCTATCATTTCTGTTTTTACAATTTTTTCGTGCCATCGATATTTTCCGAGTTATAGCGGAAAATAATGACAGTTATATATATAAATAGAGCATAATTATTGAATTATCTCGTTTATTGTTAGTTTTACGACAAAAATGTTCCTATACAAAAATAGAGAGAATTGAATTCTACACAATTTCAGTTTCTTTAATTTTTTTGCTAAAGTTAATATTTAAGGTAGTATGTATGCCAGGGATGGCCAAACTGTGGCTCGCGAGCCACATGTGGCTCTTTGAAGGATTATTTGTGGCTCTCAATAAATGTCCCTGAATTACTTTAATTTTTTTTCAAAATGTGGCAACAAAAAATGTAAAAGACTAAGCGTAACATCAGGACTTGGCCAAGGAGACCCCTTATCACTGTTGCTATTCAGTTTGGCCTTAGAATATCTAATAAGTGAAATATCATCTGAGCTGTAAGGAGGATTTGCAAATCGAGGATCAAAACTATTGTTGGCCTTTGCTGATGATATAGGTGCAGTCGATCATTCAACAAGAGACGTGAGAGAGGTGTTTTCACAACTCGAGGAAGAAACAGGTAGTCTGGGCCTTCGAATTAATGAAGAGAACACGAAATACATGCTAGTAACCAAAAATCTAAGATCAAGAGTTAGGCAGAACATAACTATTAATGACCACAACGTCGAAGTAGTAAAAGAGTTTAAATATCTAGGAACGGTAATCACAGATGACAATCACATTATAAAAAGAGGTTTTAGCAAGGATAGCTGCGTGAAATAGAGCATTATGCTCCCTATCATCATTACTAAGACCTAAGCTCCTAAAAAAACAATCTAAATTCAGACTGTATAGCCAATTATTCGCCCAATTGTTAAATATGGAAGTGAAACTTGGATTCTACATCAGTGAGAAATAAACCTTCTTCAGATGCAAATCCAGTAATGGATGTTAGCGATCGCATTTTTCATTAACTCTCTGTTTCTTGCAAAATGTATCAGATATTGATTGTCGTTAATCCCTGTCCATTGCCTTATGTTTCGGAGCCAGGACATTTTCTTGCGTACCATTCCTCTCTTGCCTTAAATTTTACCCTCGATTATAAGTTAAAGGAACTGGTATTTTTCATTTCGCATGGTGCGACCTTGATACACAGCTTTCCTTTTCTTGATGGTTTCGAAAAGTTGGCGTTCTTGGTTGATTATTTTAAGGTCATCTACATTTGTGACTTTCGCTGTCCATGGTATCTCCATATCCAAAGGATATGGCGATAAAGCCACATTTCGAAAGCTTCTAATCTGTTTATATCACTCGTTTTGAGTGTACAGCCCTCTACGCCATATAGCAGCACCGACTATACGTAGCACTTAGTCTCAGTTGAAGATCGAACTCTGAAAGATCAGTACCTTCCTGAATTTTACGAAAGCTTTTCAAGCTTGGTCAATGCGACCTTTTACTTCCCTGTCCGATGTCCATTCTTCAAAAAGCCGCATTCCCTGGTATTTAAATTTGCTCACTTTTTCAATGGACTTGGTATTCAGTGTTATGGTGGAGTTTTAAAGTGCATCCATGTTTCTGGAGATGATCATGAATTTGGTCTTTTTGGTATTAATCTCTAATCCCATTTTCTTACTGTATTCTCCAATTATAGTGACAAGTTGTTGAAGATCGGCTATGTTGTCACAAATTAAATAAATAAGCTACTGGGAAATAAATAAGCTGCTGGTATTTGAAAGCAAAGTCCTCAGAATGATATTTGGTCCTCAAAGTGATGAACTGACAGGAGAGTGATACTGAAAACATCGTCAGACATACAAAAGCTAAGATAAGATGGGCGGGTCATGTGGTAGATCAGAGGAAGACATAGTGTTAAAGACGGTGTTTTTTGAGAGGCGCTAGAAGATCAATAGGCCATCCCAGAAAAAGTTAAAGATGATGAAGAATCGAAGTATCCTGAATTAGTAAAGACTACTTGTAGAATTATTTGCATATTTGAAACAAAGATGTGAACCATTTTATTTCACTTTAAAATTCGTGAAATCCAAACGGTAAGAGAAAAATTGAATACCTTTTATACACTTTTTAGATAATTGTATAGTTGCGGCTCACGAAAAATTTCAAATTTTGAAAAATGCTCGGACTAACAAGGAGCTTGGCCACCCCTGATGTATGCGTTAATGGCGCGAGCGTAAGACCTGATTGATTTTGTAGCAATTGTTTTTGTTCAATATCTACGCCATTTTCAACTTAAATTGTTCCAAATATGATTTCCTATATAATTTTTTTCATGCGGTTGATATTTTCCGAGTTAAGTGGGAAAATAGTAAAAAGTGGTGGGGGGAGCATAATTACTGAATTTAATCTTTTTTCCGAGCTGCCCCAAATTGTATAATTCTATCCTTTAGGTGAGATCAATAGTAGTGTAAATTTAAAATCTCGACTAAATTCCGCGGTTGCATTAGCCGCCATATTGATTTTAAAGGAGAACCGTTGTTGCTTAATATTTCCGCCATTTTCAACTCTTCGACAAAACCGGTAGGAACTTTCCACAATTTTTTTATGCGATCAGTATTCTCCGAGTTAAGGAGGAAAATAGTGGAAGCGGAGGGGAAGCATAATTATTGAATTGTCTCATTTATTATTAACTTTACGACATAATTGTACATAAACAAAAATAAAGATAATTATATTTTATACAATTTTTGAAGCTTCCAATGAAACACCAACCAAACTAAATACATAAAAGACATAAATAATAACTTATATGCATTAAGTTCACTTAATTTTATTTACTAGCGGGATTTATTGGTTGAATTTGTCTGTCGAGAATTAAGTTTCATGTTAGCTAACATATTTTAATATTTCAACAATTTTTTTTTAATTTTGGACCCTGTTGGGGGGGACTTTTCCCATTTCCCCCCTTTTAGACCCGCCACTGATTCTCTCGAAAAATTGTAGTAAATCGTAATTGCAACAATTTCAGCCCTTACACTTTTTGTCGAAAAGTTGAAAATGGGAAAGATATTGAACAAAAACAATTGCTTTAAAATCAATCGGGTCTTACGATCGCGCCTTTACCGCATACGTACTACCTTAAATATTGATTTTATCAAAAAAATTAAAGAGATCAAAATTGTACAAAATTTAATTCTCTTCATTTTTGTATAGGTTAAAATTTGTTGTAAAAGTAATAATAAACGAGATAATTCAATAAATCAATAATTATGCTTTAACTGTCACTGTTTTTCCCCATAACTCGGAAAATATGGACCGCACGAAAAAAATTATAATAAACGAAATTATAGAAAATCGCATTTTCAACAATTTCAGTTTTTACATTTTTTGTCGAAAAGTTGAAAATGGCGGAGATATTGAGCAAAAACGGTTCTCGTTTAAAATCAAGATGGCGGCTAAAGCAACGGTCAAATTCAGTCGAGATTTTAAATTTATACTACTATTGACCCCCCCCTAAAGATTAGAAAAATAAAATTTGGGGCAGCTCCTAATGCAAGGTCAAATGGTATCCCGACTGGGCTATCATGGTTGTATTATTGTATATGTTCGCTATCAGTTTGGAGTACCGATAATCTATACGACTTTTCTCCAATGCTCTCATTATGCTGTTAATTTCTACTGTATCAAATGCTTTGCGAAAGTCTACGAAAGCTAGGACCAATGGTCGGTTGTATTCGATAGATTTTTCTATAATTCCTTTTATGCACTGTAGGTGGTCGTTAGTGCAAGGTTAGTGCGAAAGTTTTTCCTAAAACCCGCCTGTTCTATAGGTTGGTAAAAATCCAATTTTCTTTCCAGTCCATTCGTTATTATTCTTGTGAATAACTTGTAGAGGTGGTCTAATAGGCTTATGGTCCGGTAATTCTCGAGGTCTGTTGGATCGCCTTTTTGTGTAATAAGATGGTAAGTGCACTGTGCACTGTGCCATCTTGTAGGTGTTTCACTTTGGTGCAGACATAGGTTGAACAATTCCTTTATGTTGTTTAAAAGTGTGTCTCCTCCAATCTTTACGGCTTCTATAACGATATTGTCTTCTCCCGGAGCTTTATTTCTTTTCATTTTTCTCAATGCGTTCCTGATTTCGTCTGTTGATATATCGGGCATCAAATCCGATCCTTGGTTGACTAACCTTTTTCCTGAATCTTCTAGTGGCTCATCATGGTTTTGTTGGCTGTTGTATAGTTCTGTATAGAAGTCTTCTACTACCCTTAATAATTCATCTCTGTTGATGATGATATTTCCATCTCTCTCCTTTAATTTCGTTATTCTTTTTTTGCCATTTGTTAATTGTCTTCTTAGGACTTTGAGGCTCTTGTTATCTTCAATTGTTTGTTAAATTTGTTCGTTTTTATATTTTCGGTTGTCCGTCCCAATAGATTTTGCTATTCTTTTACTGATCTCTCTAAGTTCATGGTGTTCTTTATTTCTATTACTTTGCATTTTTCTCCGCTCTTCCATTAATGCTTATGTTTGGAGGCTTATTCTTTTGTTATGTGATGTCTTTTGGCAGTGTATCTTCTGGCTCTCTTCTATAGCTTCTATTATAATGTCATTAAGGGTGTTAACATTTAAGTCTGTATTCCTATCGCTTTCGAGAATGCTGTTGATATGTTCTTCAAATGCATTTATATTTTCAGGTTCGGTCCAGATAGTTGTGGACTTCTTTTTGACCATGCGGTATCTCTCTTTCCCAAGGTATATTTCTATCGAGGCTTTTACCATTCTGTGGTCGCTACCTGTTGAAAACTGGTTTAGAACTGTAACGTCTTTAAAGCTTTGCTTCTTGGCAAATAGTAAAAAGTAAAAAAGTGGGGAGAATAGCAAGACTGAAATGGAAATGGACAGGTGACGTGGCTCGAATGACAGATAACAGATGGATAAAGCGGATACTGGAATGGAGACCAAGAGATAATGCTTACCGAAGCAGAGGTCGTCCACCAACACGTCGAACTGATGATCTAAAACGTTGTCATAGGGATGCAAGACGCACAAGATTGAAACAGATGCAAAATTATGAGGGAGATATATGTCCAGCAGTGGACAAACGAAAATTGAATGATGAATAGCATTAAGGTCATGTCATATAATTTTATTACTTATTTTGTTATGTAGGTACCTGTATGTAATTTGCTAGAGATCCTATATTTAATAATTATTTTTTCCAAATATTAAAGTTCAATTCACTAGTTTACAACCAATTTGCGACTGGAATGCGATATGCTGTTTTTTGTTAATTTTTGCTCTCTGAATATGATTATGATGATAAAAAGTTCCTAACACGTAAGATTTTTGAGTTATGATTTTTTCAAAAAAAAATGAGTTACGATTTTTGAGTTATGAATATTTTACTAATTTTTTTTTAAACAGTCATTTGTCATATATCGGGGAGTGATGTTATCAAATTAACATTTTTTCTAAAAATTGTGCATAATTTGACAACACTGAGATATCTAAAATGTCTACGAATAACACATTCACATTTAAATAAAGAATAAACCAAAGGTAATCCTTAATCAGCAAACCTACCCATTTAAACTTATATAGTTCTAAACCCTTTTAACGACTATTACTTCTGCATGACAAAAGTGTTTTCAAGGAAAAGCAAGCATAAAATTGAACATCCAGATATTATCTCAGCAATAAAGGCGGTTTTCCAGGGAGAAGATTTACCAGTTCCAGGACCCACGGCAAATTAGGAGGAAGATTTGGAAATGTATGGCGATAAAAGTAAACCCGATGATGTATCAGAAAATAATTATTCTTATTTTCACGAAAGCGACGAAAGCACCTTATTGCATCCAACAAGCCGAATTACATGATTTAGTTCGAGACCTTCACTTGTCCAAAGGACGTGCTTAACTCTAGGTTCTAGATTACAATAATGGATTTTTTTTAAATGGAATTTACTAGCTAGTAAAACTTATAATATTTAGGAGCCGTAACCAGGAGCTATCCTAGTTTTTTAATATGCAGGATAAAATGTGTATTCGTGTTAATCCACATAGTGTTATGGGAAAATTGGGATATGCACAAAATTGTGTACAAAAGACTTACTATAGTTTTTGTTTCTAGTTCTGAACTTATGTGTATTTAGTATAAAAGAATTTTTATAATAAACAGCAATATTTGATGCATTCTATAACTCAAAATCTAACATTTCACCTGACAAGACAATGTACGCGTGGACCCCTGCGCAGAAATGCACGGCACCTTAAGAAGAAGATAACTCAAAATCTATACGTGGTGGAAAATTTTAGTGTTTGAATTCGCATTAAGGGCGCTTTAAACTCCATGGTACAGCCATTTTAACATCTGTCGCAAAAAATTTTTGTTTATTTGTTGACTAGTGTTACATTTCAACAATTCAATTTCAAGTAGAGACTGTACAGATTTCAATTTTATAAATATAAAGATATTATTTTTTATGTTATATTTAAAGATACAATGAAGATTATAACATTTTAAATTATTATTTCATTCATCCGTTGTGTATTTTAAAGAATACGTATTTTAAAAGTAACATGCTAGAACTGTTAAATGATTTTTATTCAACTCGTTAAAAAGTAGATTGAAGGTTACTGACACCAGATCTATAATTATATCGACTTAACGAATAAAATAAAAATAATGGTGAAGATCTGGCAATTAAAGCATGTTTATTAAGGATTAATTGAGTTTTATGTGTTAAGAATAGACATACATGTACATAAAAATTGTAACTATAATTAAAAATTCAGATATCATAAAGTAATTTATAATCTATCACGTATTTTTAGTTTTATTAATTTGTGATAATAGTATTGCATTCGAAACTCAAGCATGTACACTTACTTGTACCTTGTTCGAGTGGTAAAGTGGTGCCGCGATAAATCGCAGCAATTTATTGTGACGATAAATTGCTGCGATTTATTGATTCTTTTAAAGCTGTTTAGACGCTACGATAAATTGTTGCGATTGATTATAAACTGAAACAACTCGATCGTTACAATAAATTGATGCAATCCGATACCAACTCCAATCCAATTCCAATTCCGATAAATCGCTGCGATGTACCGTTTAAACACAACGATAAATTGAAGCAACTCTATAAATTGCTGCGATTTATCGATGTGTCTAAACGCTGCCTAATACAACCACGATTTTTTTATATTTGCGTATGTCTCCAAATCTTAAAAAAATATTATGTATATTGTTTTATTATATTGTTGTTTTGTCCTGCTTTCGTATGTTTTCGGTCCAGAAGGGAATCTATCATTTGAGTTTATCCCTTTCGCTCATGGTGCACAGTATAATATTGAACATCACTTTACTGGTATCAAAATAACGTGACCAGCTGTTTCTATCCGCTTTATTCACAATGTGAATGGTAGTGTATAATATGTTACGGACAATGATGTAAATTGGCCATTGACGTTAAAGACCGGACATTGTCGTGAACGTCCATTTATAACCTTAGCTATTGGCCAATGTGGTTGCTAGTACCTCTAGTCTAGAGAAACACACCTGTTTTAATTTGCTCCGTAATACCATCCGAAATTAGGATTATTACGAGATAAATTTTAAGGTGATTTTGTGCAAAAGTGGTAGTTAGTGGTAATTAGTATGTATAGTAGTTAGTGGCAACAAAGACTTAGATGGTTAGGACATGTCCAAAGAATAGCCCAAGTTAGAATGCCCAAAATCATATTAGGCGCTACAATAGGTGGTAAAAAGAGAAAAGGAAGACCTAGGACCAGATGGAGCCATGAAGTTAATGATGACCTGAGGTATCTCAATGCAACCAATTGGAAAGAAAAAGCGAAGAACAAGCAAGAATGGAGGAAGATTGTAAACCAAGCCATGAGCCTGCTTGGCTAGAAGTGCTAATGTATATTGGCCAATGTTGTAAAAAAAAATAACCTAAAATTAGAGTTTTCATCAATAACCGGTCAATAACGACAGTGGCCAAAAGCAAATGGCCAATGTTGATAAAATAAATAAAATTAGATATGTTGTCGTATTACTTTTTTATATAAGACAGTTTTTGAAGGCTAATCATTTTTATTTTGACGATATAGTGAACCATATCATTTTGTAATACTTTTTACATAAATTTACTAGGAGTAATTTCAGAATTACTCGTAGTAAATTAAGTAGAAATGAAGCAAATAATAAACATAACCTATCTTTTAGTCTAAATGTCAACATTGACCGATTAACAACGGGCATTGTTGACATTGACCGGACAATGATGGAAATGTTATCAAGAATTTAAAATTATCATCTTAAAATTATTTATAAGAGTTATCAATATGTGACTTCTTGAGTTATTTCATGTGTGATGACTTCGAAATATTGGTTGGCTTCTTCTGGCCATTCTTATCAATCTGTTGTAGCTATAGCTATAGTTAGAGGATCCCAGAATGAGCTAACTTCTGTTATGTCAACTATTCGATTAGGTACCTATAGGAAGATCTTCCATTGCATCTGATACAATTCGGATGATCAGTTGAATTAGGTTCATGGTACCCAATATGTAATCACTATTAGCACATTTAGTGCTAGGTTGTAGCGTTGGTCACTTAAATCTGCCTGGTTGTTCCACCTTGGATATGCTTCAATATAAATCTGTTGTCCACTGTCGGATCAATTTAGGATAAAAGGCTTGCTACAATAATTTCTTTTCTTGTCAATAACTCTTATATTTAGTTTGATATATACTATGGCCTATGTTTGGCTTATCAAGAATTGGCTACGAGATCTACTGATTGTTCACTTTGGATATGCTCTATGTAAATCTGTTGTCCATCGATGAAACAATTGTGGGGTACTCGTCCCATTCGACATTTTTTTTTGAGATTAGGAGTTATCTGAATTATGTAATTTAGCAAAGGGTTATAAGAAACCTTAAGTATGTATGTTGGTACTATATGTGATATATTGAGTATTAAGATAATCCCATTTACAGGACTCATAATTTGCGGTTAGGTATAATCGATCGAGTCAGATGTAAGTGTGTTGGAGTTAGTCGTTATATAGGTTATATATAGGTTTGCCTTCATGAATATTGTTATGGTGTTTTTGTTGACCATAATTTGGGGTTTATTTTAAATCTACAGAATCAACTCGAACACAATTTGGACTTTAGGACATAGGTCACAGAGGACTGGTCCTAAGAGTTTTGGACGGTGTCCAACGATAGGTTAGTTTAGAGTAGTGTAGTATTCTTAGGTTATTTTAGTCATTCGGTTTATTCACGCCTGTGTTGGATCCCACAGCGTGTGATTTTCTCTATGGATACTTGTATTGGGTATTTATAGGTGTATATGGAAAAAAAATTGCTCATAAGATCAATTTTTTTTTCCAAGTAATGGGAGAATGTAACGATCAGTATCCTGATCGCTACTATAACATTCACTTCTATAAAAAAAATGCTACCTATTAAGTATGCAACCAGGTATACGTTCACTCGCATAGAGTGTAATCTAAACTTGAGCCCATTATAATTATTTTGGTTGGTAGTATGGTTAGTGAATTTAACATTTATTCGTTGGCTCATGGGTAAATGACAATTTCCGCCTGTTGACAGGACGGAAAGAAAGTGAAAGTTGATGGTTACTTGATCTTCGGTAGCCGTCTGCAAATGATGTGATTTTCCAGCGACCGGTGTCTAGCCATTTTATTTTATTTAGAAAATAATTATTTAGTTGAAAAGGAATGCATTTAAGTTGGAAAGAAGTTATTTTATGGTATAAATTATGGTGAGAGTGCTGTTTTAGTTCCAATATCGGAGGATTCTGGACATTGGTAAAGCGCCATTTTTTGTTCTTGCCAAGAAGAAAAAATAACCATTTTCTCATTTTCAATACCATACTTACATTAGGAAAATTGTTATTCTGTAACCATCAGGTCTTAAGTAGTCCCTATAACTACCAAATTTATGTCTTCTACTGAGAAAGATTCTTTAAAATTATATTTCCAGTTCAAAGTAATTTCTGACTTAACGACATTTTCCTTTACTTTTAGTTTTACGTCTGTAAAGAAATCCTTCTTGGAACATCCCACTTTACAATCATATTTTGCAACAAGTAATCCTTAACCATAGTTTAGTTTTTCAAATGTCTTCACATGGAAAAAAATCAAGGTCAATCATACTTCACCTACACACATCAGTGGTTCAACTTTTTGTTTCAAGTTTTTCTACAAACTTTTTATAAATACCTTCCTACATACCGTGTTTCATGTTACTCAAAAGAAGTAATATGACTGAAAGATTTTTGTTTTCTTGTAGTCGCTGGAGAATAGAAGATTTAGTCAAAAAAAGAAATAAGAATAATTTTGGGAAATTTTGGGACATATTTGGAAGTTTTAATTTTATTGGAATCTGGGTTTTTATGGAATTTTTTTTTTGGAATTCGCCGATACTGTGAGGTATCTCCAGTTGGTAACAAGGATACACCTCCCTCCTAGGTTGAGGAACACCGCAAGCTACCTTCCTTGGGCCTCTGATCATTCCCTGGAAAGAGTTGGAGAACCCATGGTCACTTGGTAGACCGGACAGGTTTTTATAAGTCAATTTGATTGTAATTTGTTTTAATAATATTTGCACTTTTACCTATTTTTTTTTGTATCAATAACTTAATAATCCTAATAATAGTATACCTTCATTTTCTTAAACATAATTAAACTATACAATAATTTTTCAAAAATTTTATATTTCAAGGTTAGCTCATTTATTTTAAAATAGTAGGGGGGATTATAAACTATCTGTAAAGATAGTGTGCACATTATCTCAGTTTGAATCCTTATCGAAACATTTATTTCATTGTCAGGTATTATACTTACGTTTATCACCTCCGAACAGATACGATATTGTCAGCCAATATTGGCTTCTTCATTAACAACAAATTTGTACATACATTTCTACATTAATTAACTTCCATATATAAACCATTCATTACATATTTTTCCCTTATTGTAAAAACCTGTGTTATCAACAGGAGTGTCATAGCTTAGTACGTCCGGTTTAGATAGTGTATAAAAATTGTATATAGGGGTTATAGGTTTGTTTCATTAAATTTGTTAGTTGTACCTAAATATATGTTTTATTTCCTATAAATTCGCAGATCTAGATAAAAGTAATAGTACTATAACAGTAATAAGTAGATGCAGGCAGCAGTATAAGTCACTCGGTGAAGTAAAATTCACCAGGCGCCCTCTTCCGTACTTCTAAATATCTTCTTGGTCAATATTTCTCTTCTTTCCATTCCTTTTTATTTGACCACGTTGGGCGCCAATTGTAACGAATCGTGTGTTAATTATAACAAATCTGTAGGTGATGTGGAAGAATAGATATAAGCTTTGAAGGAGTAGCTTAATTGCTTGTTAAGTGTTATTGAACTGGCTAGCTGGATATGTAAGAGACCTTTTGTGTGACTCAGGAGAGGATCAGGCCGAATTTGCACACCCGAAATAAGACGATAAC
This sequence comes from Diabrotica virgifera virgifera, assembly GCF_917563875.1. Taxonomy (NCBI): domain Eukaryota; kingdom Metazoa; phylum Arthropoda; class Insecta; order Coleoptera; family Chrysomelidae; genus Diabrotica; species Diabrotica virgifera. The sequence continues at coordinate 97,615,585 of NC_065448.1, read as the reverse complement.
TAATAAAGTACTGAAGTGTTCAAGTAAATAAATTAAAAATAAAAAGGAATGGAAAGAAGAGAAATATTGACCAAGAAGATATTTAGAAGTACGGAAGAGGGCGCCTGGTGAATTTTACTTCACCGAGTGACTTATACTGCTGCCTGCATCTACTTATTACTGTTATAGTACTATTACTTTTATCTAGATCTGCGAATTTATAGGAAATAAAACATATATTTAGGTACAACTAACAAATTTAATGAAACAAACCTATAACCCCTATATACAATTTTTATACACTATCTAAACCGGACGTACTAAGCTATGACACTCCTGTTGATAACACAGGTTTTTACAATAAGGGAAAAATATGTAATGAATGGTTTATATATGAAAGTTAATTAATGTAGAAATGTATGTACAAATTTGTTGTTAATGAAGAAGCCAATATTGGCTGACAATATCGTATCTGTTCGGAGGTGATAAACGTAAGTATAATACCTGACAATGAAATAAATGTTTCGATAAGGATTCAAACTGAGATAATGTGCACACTATCTTTACAGATAGTTTATAATCCCCCCTACTATTTTAAAATAAATGAGCTAACCTTGAAATATAAAATTTTTGAAAAATTATTGTATAGTTTAATTATGTTTAAGAAAATGAAGGTATACTATTATTAGGATTATTAAGTTATTGATACAAAAAAAAAAATAGGTAAAAGTGCAAATATTATTAAAACAAATTACAATCAAATTGACTTATAAAAACCTGTCCGGTCTACCAAGTGACCATGGGTTCTCCAACTCTTTCCAGGGAATGATCAGAGGCCCAAGGAAGGTAGCTTGCGGTGTTCCTCAACCTAGGAGGGAGGTGAATCCAACTGGAGATACCTCTCAGTATCGGCGAATTCCAAAAAAAAAATTCCATAAAAACCCAAATTCCAATAAAATTAAAACTTCCAAATATGTCCCAAAATTTCCCAAAGTTATTCTTATTTCTTTTTTTGACTAAATCTTCTATTCTCCAGCGACTACAAGAAAACAAAAATCTTTCAGTCATATTACTTCTTTTGAGTAACATGAAACACGGTATGTAGGAAGGTATTTATAAAAAGTTTGTAGAAAAACTTGAAACAAAAAGTTGAACCACTGATGTGTGTAGGTGAAGTATGATTGACCTTGATTTTTTTTTCATGTGAAGACATTTGAAAAACTAAACTATGGTTAAGGATTACTTGTTGCAAAATATGATTGTAAAGTGGGATGTTCCAAGAAGGATTTCTTTACAGACGTAAAACTAAAAGTAAAGGAAAATGTCGTTAAGTCAGAAATTACTTTGAACTGGAAATATAATTTTAAAGAATCTTTCTCAGTAGAAGACATAAATTTGGTAGTTATAGGGACTACTTAAGACCTGATGGTTACAGAATAACAATTTTCCTAATGTAAGTATGGTATTGAAAATGAGAAAATGGTTATTTTTTCTTCTTGGCAAGAACAAAAAATGGCGCTTACCCAATGTCCAGAATCCTCCGATATTGGAACTAAAACAGCACTCTCACCATAATTTATACCATAAAATAACTTCTTTCCAACTTAAATGCATTCCTTTTCAACTAAATAATTATTTTCTAAATAAAATAAAATGGCTAGACACCGGTCGCTGGAAAATCACATCATTTGAAGACGGCTACCGAAGATCAAGTAACCATCAACTTTCACTTTCTTTCCGTCCTGTCAACAGGCGGAAATAGTCATTTACCCATGAGCCAACGAATAAATGTTAAATTCACTAACCATACTACCAACCAAAATAATTATAATGGGCTCAAGTTTAGATTACACTCTATGCGAGTGAACGTATACCTGGTTGCATACTTAATAGGTAGCATTTTTTTTATAGAAGTGAATGTTATAGTAGCGATCAGGATACTGATCGTTACAAATGTCCAGTTTCTATGGACAATAACGTTAATATCGCCATTGTCGACAATGACTAATTCAACAGGCCATTGTCGATATTGACCGGTTATTAACGTTATATGCGATATTTACACCTGCTTTGTGGACTATCAAAAAGCATTTGATATAGGTCAACACCGAAAAATGATGGATGTTCTAACAAAAGCCCAAATGGATGATAAAGACCGACGTATAATACAAAATTTATACTGGAACCAATCAGCCACAATAAGAACGAATCTTGGAGGTGAGCCAACGGAAGCGATCCAGATTCTACGAGGCGTTAGACAAGGTTGTATACTTTCACCTATATTATTTAACCTATATTCGGAAGAAATATTTAGTGAAGCCTTGGAAAATTGCGAACATGGAATACTTCTAAATGGAGAACGCCTAAACAACATCCGCTATGCAGACGAGACCGTTATTTTTGCAGACAGTTTGAACAGTTTACAGCTACTAATAAACAAAGTTAATGAAGTAAGTGAAAGATTTGGACTTCAAGTAAATATATCAAAAACTAAATTTATGATCATCAGCAAAAAGAAAATTAGAGAAGCCCAACTACTTATCAATAATACACCAGTGGACCGAGTAAAACAGTATAACTATCTTGGAACAATAGTAAACGAACAATGGGATCACTCACAACTCACAAGAAATAAAATGTAGAATAGAGAAGGCTAGGAGTGCATTCAATAACATGGCCAAACTCATTAAAAGCCACAACCTTAATCTGGAGATAAAAATAAGGCTCCTACGATGTTATATCTTCTCAATATTGTATTACGGAGTTGAGTCCTGGACACTCACTGAAGCAATGGAGAAAAAACTTGAAGCCTTCGAGATGTGGCTATACAGACGAATCCTAAGGATATCATGGACGGACAAGATAACCAACGAGACCGTATTACGAAGAGTGGGCAAAGAAAGAGAGGTGATGTATACCATTAAAAGGAGAAAGTTAGAATATCTCGGACACATAATGAGAAACTGCACTAAATACAGATTACTGAAGGTAATCCTTCAAGGTAAAGTATTCGGAAAGCGAGGAATTGGGAGAAGAAGAATATCATGGTTAAATCCATGAGGAAATGGTTCTCTACAACAACAACTAATCTATTTAAAACATCAGTTAATAAAATAATTATAGCCAGAATGATCGCCAATATTCGAAACGAATAGGCACTAATAGAAGAAGAAGATTAACGTTATTGGCCGGATTTACGTTATTGTCCGTAACATATTATACATATTAATTTTAATTTTAAACGGTTGCTTCCATCTAGCGTTGATTTAGTTGTAAGTAAAAAAAATGAAATGCAAAGAAGTAGGTTGTTGTGATGGTTACTTCAGTGTCTCGATGTAAGGTGGCGTTTAATAATTTACAGATTGGTTTTAAATATCAGATATATTTTTACTGATGTTAAGAAACACTTGTATTTGCTACATTTACTACATTTACGGTCAATGATCTCTAAAAAAAAAATATTTTATTTACAAACGTGTCTTTATATTTACCACACATTTTAAAATCGGTCTTCAGCAAAAGCCTTTATAAATAGTGAAACAACTGTCATATAATTTCATGTAAAATAAGGAACCGTATTCATAGTACTTTTAATAGAATACTAAGAAGTAGTAACGATACTAATAGTTTGTGATGTAAATGACATTACAGAAAGCTTCTAAGAGCTTTTATGAAAGATATTAAATATTTCCTCTGCGCATTATCTCAAGTTTTAATTATACCGACGACAAATTGCAGAAGCAATTTTATCTTAATAAAGTAGCTCTAAAGTTAGCAATAAACTATGATGGGCTCGTCAGATGATTCCAGAACCTTACCTCGCTTGACTATATAATGAAAAATATAGAGCACTGGCGTAATTGATGGTAATTGGTTCTTTTATAATTTTTTACAGTATATGTACATATAGAATAAAAAACATAAATGAATTGCTCAAACGGTGTTTGCCTGCAACGCAGAAAGTGAGGGTTCAGTAACTGACGCTGGATAAAACAAGAAATATTTTTAAAAATATCTAAAGGACCTAGATATGCACGACTTGTATAGGCACACAATTAAAAACTTGCAGATGGATCCTATAACACAAATACACACAAAACACTGTTATGGTTTGTTCAACAGTAAATGGTTTGAATTCAATTAGTGCGGTCGTAAATATTAAATTTATCTGACCTGGCCCATTGTTAAGACCCACCCGGAGCGATAAGCCACCGAGGTAGACAGAGTTGGTCTTTTGCAATTATCACTGACTAGACGGTACTCCCATAATAAAGCCTAAAATAAATTTTACCTGAAACCGGGCCTTTTATACTATTACCGGTTAATCCGGGCTGTTTATAGTGGTAACTAATTGAACTTAACAATTTACTGTTTAACATACCATACAAATAGTTACAAACTTTTTGCGAAGTTCGGGAAAAATCACATCGATGAATACCATATAATATCTTGGCGCATTCACCAAAACCTAAATTTATAATTTTTTCTATTTCTTTTATTTTATATTTTGTTTAATGTGTTTTATAGAAAAGTGTAATTAAATAATTTAGTAAAATTATGTGATTTATGAATTAAAAAATATTATCATCCAATAACATTTATAATTTACGAATCAATATACAGTGATGAGCGGCTCTAATAACCGGCAAAATAAGGCAAAAGATGGAAAGCATAATATGTGAAGTAAAAAGACATTAAACTAGTAGAGGTGGAAAATTCGCTAAAACTCAAAATTCTTTTGAACATCATTGTGTGCGACATAATATAACATTAAACACATTTTCCTTAAAAAAAAATTAATACGGTGGAACTACCTATAAAAGCAATAAAAATGCCACCAGCATTAAATTAATTTTATGACCAGTTCAAAGCATTTACCAGATTAATTCACATAAACTTTTATCTCTTGTGAAGAGTAAACTTCGAACTTAAAATCTAAAATTTAATGACTCTATGACTGAATTTAATGGAAGGAAATTAACTGTTTGCTGAGCTGTACTTCACTATAAATTAAAATCGCTTAATCCTTAAAACTTTGCAATTGGCAATAAAAATATATAGGTTAAAAATATACAGCGTGTTTCATTAATAATTGTAGTAACTGGAGAAACCTTAGCATAAAATACGAAGATTTAACCTAAAACACTTCAAGTAGTATAGGTATAGGTATTGTATAGGTATAGAAGTATAGGTATTGTACAAACTACTAAATTATGTTAAACAAACGTTTCTGTATATTACCAGAGGTGTACGACGGGGAAAGTGAATGGTTAACCATTTCTCAATTCTACGCCACTGGCGGATTTGCTATTTTAGTTTAATTTTTGGATTCTCCAATACTCTCTATGAAAATAATATACTCTTCATTCGTAACGATAAAGTCATTAGTTTACGAAATCTTTGAAGTTCAAAATGAAACGACACGGTTATTTTGATTAATGTATGTATTGTGTCGCTTCATTTTTAATTTCAAATATCTCGAAAACTAATCATTTTATCTTTACGAATGAAGCGTATATTATTTACATAAAAAGTATCGAAAAATAAAAAAATTACACTAAAATAGCAATTTTGTCAGTGCCGTAGAATTTGGGAACGGTCAACCAGCCACTAACCCCTGTCATACGCCGCTGGTGTAGGGCTTTTTATTATGTAGCCTACCTGGGGTCATATTTTCCAATTCGTTCGAGCATATTTCGCATACGAAATTAGAATAATCCAATTTTTTCGTATATGATGACTAGAATGGGTATGAACCATTCGAATTTGGATGCTCGTATATGAATTGTTTTGTTGTTGTCATTTCAAGGTCATTTCAGTTGTCATTGATAGTTTTAATCGTTGTTGTATACAATATTTTTACATTGAACTTTCTTTTCAATGGCTGGTTTAAAATAATTTTTTAATAGAAAGACATACTGTACGATAATGCATTATATATAACCATGAATATATAACCTAACCTAACTTTATGTACGTATTCTGGCATTGGATCTAAGCTCTAAGCTTGACATATGACACCGTTGCCATATCCTCAATTTTTTCATGCTATCCAATTATATAAAGTTATTTAAAAAATAGTTTTGAAATACCCAAAAAAGTAAAATTTTGAAAGGTAAATAGTAAAATATCAGTGTAAATTCTCAACTTTTTCATACTACATATCACATTTCATAAACGTGCATTTAAAAAATCGTTTTGAAACACCAAAAAACTAGTGAAATATCAGTGTAAATACTGGATACAAAAAAAATAATAAACGGAATAGTGGAGTTTGCAAACCGATATTACTAATATTATGCAAGCTTAAGATTCGATTTCAGCTAATATTTTAGCTATTTTTTTAATAATGTGATTATACCATTGATTGAAATTATACAAGAAATAAACAAAAAAAGTATGGCAACTCTGTGACTCTTCAGATGAAGGTTAAGCCCAATGTTGTTCGAATTTGCAGTGTTGCCGGTGCAAATTCTTCTCGTATACGTATAACATTTCGAAGGACAAGTTTGAGACAGGTACGGTGGAAGCACTAAGTCGTGTACCTGTTACTATTATATTGAATAAGTCGAGTTGAGTGGATCTTCGAGGAATGGGAAGCAGTTCCACAAACTTAAGTTAGGGAAGTTTTTAACTTGATAACAGTGCGCGTAGAAGAATGAATGATGTGTGCGAAAAGTTTATTCGACTTTGTAACAATATAACTACCCACAGAAAATAGGGGGCCAATGTGTAACAATAAACCTCCCAACTAAAGTTGGGAGTCAATTTTATTGTTTTGCGTTCGACTAGCTCTGTCCCTCAGGTATGGGTACGTCTTATCTTAATTGCAAAGTGAAAGTTGAATATTAGAAGGGACAAACTAATCATAATCATTGTATCTACATTAAAAGAAATATAATGAAATTTTATTATCAACAATTCAAATCCTGCCTAAAGCTTTACAAAAAGTTGAAACTGATATTTATGGCTTCATGTAGTTGACGTGATAACTTGTTGATGGCTTCAGATGCTGGCTGGATGGATTGTAGCTGAATGGTGAATGAGTAGATTTCAAGTTAATGGACATCCGGGAATCGAACCGTGCATAGGTGCATAGCTATTGAGTTTTGTATGGTATATGCTATGCAGCTCTCATCCCATGGTCGACCATCTGCTTCGGGAAGTCCCAAAGGGACAAAAATTTATTATTTCGGCTAAAAAACTAAAATGAGAAAACTTGTGTTAGCGACAACATACGTTATTGTGAAAGATGTACTGGCCACTTTTTAAAAAAGATTACAAGTAATTACAATTTTAAGAAAATACAAAATAAGACATAGCAGATTGGCAAGGATTAAATCTTCTTCTTCTACTACTTATCTTAGGCCTCTTGACCTGTTCTTAACCGATTTTGAGCTTGTATTCGTAGGTGTGATGTTGACTGCCAGCTATCTCGCTACCTTTTAAAGGGCCTTTCTATTGGACTGGTACCTTGCCTGTTGGCTTTGAATCTCTGGCTATACGGGTTATTCTTTCGCTGCCCATTCTCGTCATATGCTGATTTCACTCTCGTCTCCAATCTTCCCCACCGTACTATGGCTTGTATGTTACAGTGATCTCTTATTCTGTCGTTCGGTGTTTTCCCAGTTGTTGATCTCAACGTTTTCATTTTGATGTTCTCAGTATCCTCTTGTTTTCTGCTGTGTCATATCTTGTTTCTATCGCGTAAAGGATTAAATAATTATAATTAATATTAAAATAAATTAGTTAAATTGATCTAAATAACCATTCTACATGCTTATACGATTTAAAAGTTGGAAATTAGGCCATTAAAATGTTACATTTTTTAGGCCATACCTTGCATTTGTTAGAGGAGTCAATTTTATTTCTTTAATGTATAGGGGGATCAGTAGAAGCTTAAGTTTAAGTTTTTGGGGTCGCCACCCTTGTACCCCGGCCGCCATCTTGCAAATGGGGTGCAAAGGGGTTTCGCGCTATATCTCGTAAACTACAAACCCTACGGAAAATCTAATTAAACATAAAATGTAGCAAATTAAATTTTCTACAATATTGTTTCTATTACTTTCTATCGTGAAGTGGCCAACAAAAAAGATATAAACAAAAATAAGTACACATTTTTTAACAAGTTTCCTTTTGGAGGTTATAACTTTTTTTCAGTTCATTTTAAAATAAAATAACAGTATATCAATTTTGTAGAGAGTTTTTCTGTGAACAATTTCCACTATAAGGTTGTTTAATTCTATTTATTTATATAGGTTTTACAGCGCTCCAAACTTGACCAGATGCTCGAATGCTCATAGGAATACGATAAAAACACGTACGATAAACATACGTTAGGCTTACTTTTCTATCTATATATATATATATATATATATTTCTTATTCATACAATTTATTATGATTTAACATTTCTATGCTATTATTAATCTATTTTTACCTCTCTCCCCACTATAAAACTTATAACCCTAAGCATATATAGAAAAGGCCCAAGAAGTTGTTTGAGGACAAATTCGCCCGTCCAGAAGAAGAATGACGCAACCGCAAAATGCAAAATTCTTAAGAAGGGCGAAAAAACGATTTTTAATATCAAAGTCATAAATTATGATCAAAATTAGCCATCCACCACACCGTGACCAGGATCTCGAGATATAAGCGTTTTCTGGGGTGTGCCGCTTGTCTATGAAGTAACATAACTTTTTTCCTATTGTATATTTTGACTTACAATTTTCCAAAAAACTTCTTCATGAATCATATTTTATTGTTGTTGGTAAAAATTATAAATCAAAAAGTTTTTCACTCAACTTTTTTAAGTAAACATGAAACTAACGGAATATGATGACAAAATGTTTAAAAATTAACAACTCCTTTTATAATCTGTTTAAACATTTTGGACAAATTTCATTGTTATCTACATACTTCAACGATAACACAGTAAAATTTTCAAAAGGAAATATTTCCAGCGACCAAAGATACAGCGAGGTAAATTTGAAAAATCATCAAAATTGATTTTTGGCATTTTTGTATAAAATTTGATTTTTGATCATGTTCCACCAACTTTAGATAAAAATAAACTTCATATTCGGATTCAGCGACCTCAAAAACATAAAAAATGACCAAACTTAGTAATTTATCTTAAATTTGATTTTCGTGGTCGGCATAACGTAATTTTAATTAAAGTATTGTTTTTATTGTATCCTTATGAGAATTACAGAATCTGGTGAAGTTTGGAGCGCTGTAAAACCTAGATAATAAATAAAATTAAACAACTTTATAGTGAAAATTGTTCATTGAAAAATCCTCTACAAAATCGCTATGATGTTATTTTATTGTGAAATGAACGGAAAAAAAGTTATAACCTCCAAAAGGAAACTTCTTACAAAATTGTCTTTTATTTTTGTGTAATAACTTTTTTGTTGGTCACTTAACGATAAAAAGTAATAGACATAAAATTGTAGAAAATTTAATTTGTTACATTTTATGTGGAATTAAATTTTCTGTAGGGTTGCTAGTTTAGGAGATACAGCGCGAAATCCCTGTGCACCCCTTTTTCCAATATGGCGGCCGGGGGACAAGGGTGGCGACCCCAAAAACTTGAACTTAAGCTTCTCCTGAACCCCCATACACATTAAAAAAATAAAATTGACTCCTCTAAGAAATGCACATTAAATGTAACATTTCAATGGACTAAATAAAACGTGGCTTATTGATTAGGTTATGTCAAAAAAGACTGTAAGAAATTATCAAAAAAGGTATAAAATATTATCAACTACAAATATGGAAGGCAATTTGTACCCAACCCAGAGAAAGTTTTTAGTTAGCGCCCACTATTTAAGAATAAAAATAGTAAAATAAAACAGAAAGTTAACAAATGAATAAAAGTAGAATGAAATAAGTATTTAAATAAAAATAACCAACATGTAACGTCTTTAATATTCATCATACCATACCTCATTCTCTTACCAATTGTTCTAGGCTTAATAATAGGGAAGGAAAGCATGCTAAATTTGCAGTTACTCGAGCGTTATGATTATAAGATTTTTTATTTTCCTAAAACCAAAAAAAGTTAAGTAAAGTTTTCCATTTAAGTGGGGACTTTCCATTTTTAAATTTAATTTTCCATTATCAACAATCGTTTTTCCGCTTATAGCGCCATCTATCCATAATTCGAAAAAATGTCTCGAATAAAAGTTACTTATTTTTACGTAAGGAATTCAAATCTGCAATCAAAAATGAGGGCTCCTATTTAAGATTTTAAAGTAAAAGTCGTGTTTGGTGTCATTCGATAGATTTTTCAAAAATATTGGATAAGTGTATTTTGCAGTTTTTCGATTTAATGTTCATTTCAGGAAATATCGCGGGGTTCCTATTTAAAATTTTAAATTTACCCCCGCCTCTCCTGATGGAGGTCGTGTTTGGTATCATTCGATAGATTTTTGAAAAATGTTGCACACGTATTGTTTAGTTTTTCGATGTGACATTTATTTATCAAAATATTCGCTTTTTTCTTGTGAAACTTTGTGACTCACCCATTTCCTTACGCCCCGCTCAAATCGTCAGATTTTTTAAATATGCACTGTTCTGCGTGTACTTAACTTACCTTATCTAAGTCTGACGATGTCGAGTTTTTCTAAGGATGGATTTTTTCGGACCACCCTTAACGAACTACCCTGTATTAAGATCCAATATATGGTAGGGCCACATTTACAGAGTACAAGGTTTCTCCCCATGTGATTTTCTGACGCGCTCGAGTAACTGCAAAAATCCCCGCTTGGGCTCCCTACCATAAGCATTTTATCATATATGCATACTAGGCCTGGATCTCGCGTACCAAAAAAAGTTGATTAATAGCAAGCTGAAAATTCGTTGATTAATAGCAGCTTAACGGTGTCTCGTCGGAAAAACTTTGATGTGTGGTAACACTGGAACAGGGGAAGTTTTAATTGTGGAACAGGTTCAAAATTTGGAACGTCAGACTACGAAAACGTCCCATGTATTTTGTCGGACAGAACTTTTAATTGATTTGTTACCCTTTCATTAAACTCTCATGCAAAAATCAGTCTGGTATTTTTCACCAACTGGGCATTTTAATAAGTCCGACACGTAGAACATGTCAAATGACAGGAATTATGACAGGTGATAAATAGCAGTCTGATTTTTTCATGAGAGTTTAATGAAAGGGTAACAAATCAATTGGAAGTTCTGTCCCACAAAATACATGCGACGTTTTCGTAGTCTGACGTTCCAAATTTTTAACCTGTACATCAAAGTTTGTCTGACTAGACACCGTTAAGCTATTCTTTTTCTCATGATCATCTTTCAGTGCGTCACAGTTTTTCGATTTCTTTCTAACGCATTAAATTGTATGTGACAGAAAAAAAGGCACGTCCGTGATTACAGACATTTACAACATTTATTCTAGTTATTCTAGTTGTCTATTAATAAATTTTCAGCTGCTATAAATAAACTTTTTTTGGTACGCGGGATCCAGGCCTAGTATACATTATTACAATCACATACGATAAATGCCATTAAAATATAGAAAATATAACCATAAACATCAATAAATTACAATTAGGTGACGTCACGGGTCGTTTGAACTATTTTAAATACACAGAAGCTTTTAAATTTGTACTTCTAAGTTATTATGAAGCGTGAAATTTTGGAAATCTCTTTTTTAAACAAAACTAAACATTAATATGTAATAATAGTCCTGTCGCCAGGGGGGGTACAACGGCCTCCTTAATTCAGATGGACTTACCCAAGTTTTTTTTATGTATTTTGACCCGTAGAACACGAATTTTTTGGTTGAACAGTTGATCCGGATGTCGATAAGATTGTTATAAACAAAGAACTTGAGGAATTACATAACAGCGATTTTTCGCAAAACAAAACATTTTTTTGTATTTTTTAGGTGATTAGCTAAAAATGGTCTTACAAGTTTTTTCGTAGGATGCATAGTTTTCGAGATAAACGCGGTTGAACTTTCAAAAAATCGAAAAAGTGCAATTTTTGAACCTGAATAACTTTTTATTAAAAAATAAAATAGCAATTCTGCTTACTGCATTTGAAAGTTCAAGTCAAATTCTATCGGTTTTGATTATTTGCATTGCTAAAAATTAAGTTTTTATTTGCTAAACAAAACCATAAACACATAGTGTTTCCCGTGCCCAATGCATGCGTTTTAATGTACGTAATCTACGTAGAAATTGTATGTATGCGCGCCTACTTGTTGGATTCAAATGAGAAATGCATTGAAAACATCATTCAATCACTATGTGTTTATAGCTTTGTTTAACAATAAAAAAATTAATTTTTAGCAATGAAAGTAATCAAAACCGATAGAATTTGGCTTGAACTTTCAAGTGCGGTAAGCAGCATTGCTATTTTATTTTTCAATCAAAAATTACTCGGGTTCAAAAATTGCAATTTTTCGATTTTTTGAAAATTCAACCGCGTTCATGTAGAAAACTATGCATCCTACGAAAAAACTTGTAAAAACATTTTTTGCTTAGAATGACCCAAAAAATACAAAAAAATGTTTTGTTTTGCGAAAAATCGCTGTTATGTGATTCCTCAAGTTCTTTGTTTATAACAATCTTATCGACTGTTACCCAAAAAATTCGTGTTCTACGGGTTAAAATACATAAAAAAAACCTGGGTAAGTCCATCTGAATTAAGGAGGCCGTTGTACCCCCACTGGCGAAAGGACTATAAAAATGTGTAAGTTCCCTATTAACATTAAAATAAATTAGTTAAATTGATTTAAATAACAATTCTACATGCGTATACGATTTAAAAGTTTGAAATAAAACGTAGCTTATGACTAAGTTATGTCAAAAAAAAGGCTGTAAGAAATTATCAAAAAAGATATAAAATATTATCAACTAATATGAAAAGCAATTTGTACTCATAGACTGGGAGATATTATACAGAAGTTCTGCCACGATTTTCTAAGTCCTGCCTTTTGCACATGTTGTAGACGATGTAATTACAATCTGTGGAAACATCCACAAATTTCCTGTGACATTTTCCTGTAAAAATTAGATTTTCCCAAAAAATAAAAATAGGGATTTGCGATGAATTTCTAAGTCCTGCCATATCCGTAGATAGAGAGGATACTATCGATTTTATGAAGAAAATTTTTTGGGCAGGACGGTCGCAAAAGTACTTAGGGAGTATACATATATACAAATATGTAATGAAAATAATGAAATTTTCATGATTTTCTAAGTCCTGCCAACTTAATAAACTAAACATATTTATTTCAAAATGATCAAAAAAATATTGGCATGACGTCTCCTAATGTTTAAGTATACTTGTCCCTTGGAAAATTCTGCGGAAAATTCTCACGCTGATTCCGTGATTTTCTAAGTCCTGCCTTTAAAAAGTTATAATACTCAAATACAATCAATACCTTTTCGGTACTCGGCAGGAAAGTTAAACGGTTCTTGTAAGACGGCAGGAGTCCTAGATTTGTAAGAAAATTCGTGAAAAAGTCAACGATTTTCTAAGTCATGCCATTTTGCACATGTTTCAAGAATCTTAATATAAGTCTATATACAAAGAGGCAGGATGGTTTTATGGTTATTTTGTATACAGGGTGGGGCATTAGTGTGGGCTAGTCCAATTACTCGTTTGTCGTAAGATATACGAAAAAAGTTATTTAGGTAAAACATGTGCCACAGATAGGACTATAATTTAACAGTATTTTCTAATATACAGGGCTACCCGTTTTCACAGGGTGACAAAAATTTATGTTTTTTTAAATGGAATACCCTGTATATTTTTACATTTTTGGATTCTACTCGATGTTCTCTTTAATAAAATATAGTGTTTTGAAATATTATACGAGGTAGTTTAAAATATAATTACGTTTTTTTTTTAATTTTGTAGGAACATTCACACCCTATACATATTGTTAGTGATTTGATATCCAAACTTCTATTAATTTATGTTAAACGATTTTTAATATAGTCTACTATTGTCAGTTATTAATAGTATACCAAAATGTTAATTTTAGTATACGGGGTTGGTTGAAACTTGAAACTCGGAATGAGTATTTTTTGAGTTTTCTTAAATGGGACACCCTGTATTTTAGTATTATAATAAAATGATATTTTATGGTACCTTTTTATTTGCTAAGCATTTTCTATACCATATTTATATATTAATTTCGGCAGTAAATTGATACAGACAGATTACTCAGGTGGTTTTTGGGGTTTCTGAACAAGAATGTCACCTTAGAACAGATCTTTACCTAGTGCTCGGGGTGACTGATATACACGCCGTATTCTTAAATTTCGAGGCTTTCAGACACTAAAGTGATGCAAGAAGATTTCTCGAAGAGTTTTGTGGTTGCTGAACATGAATACGCCATCAGAATCGACCTCCAAAAACTCTCTTAAATTCGAGATCAGTCACCCTGGGCACCAGGTGCTCCGAGGGTCGGTTGTAATGTCATATTCGTGTTCGGCCATCCCAAAAACCATCGAATATTCTGTTTTTTAAATTTATTGCCGATATCCCACGAAACTCCAGATGGCGTGCCTTAGCAGCAACTCTGGGCACTAGGTGATTCAGAGGTCGGTTCTGCTTGCGTATTCGTAACTCCATAAACCTCCCAAATAACAAAATTTTGCCCTTCATACACCGATTTTGACAGGTTTATGCACTTTTGGATGCATGTTATGCACTAAAATGCAATTTCCACCCATTTTTATATTATACACCTTTTCCTGATGTTATCCTGAACACAATGCAAAAAGTTGCAAGTAGATAGATGCTGTATTTAAAAATCGATTCATCTCTGGAAGAGAAATAAACGTAGCAGTTTTCGTTTTTCTAAATATAATTTTTCTAAATTCTTTTAAACTCAAAAAATCAAAAAACAAAAAATTTTTCACATCGATTTTTCTAGAACACTGCGTATTCTTCTGAGTTAAAGCAAAAGTACCTTTTAGTACAAAACTATCCCAGAATTCAATAATCCAGTGTCAGAGATGCTTAAAAGTTAGACAGAAAAGTTATTCGATAATATATCCGTTTCCGTACCCAAACGGACCCCTATGACCGGTACTAAAAATTGACAATTGATAATTGACATTTGACAATTGACCTCTGGAAGATAAATAAGTGTACCAGTTTTCGTTTTTCCAAATAAAAGCGTTCTGCAGCTATTTTAAAGAAACTAATTACAAGACATCGATATGCTTCTTCTAGACGAAGCATATCGAAGTAGAGGTCGTCTGCCAACCAGATGGTCTGATGACATTGGTATAGTTGTAAACGGTTTTAGATTAGTGTTTTTTAAGCATACTCGACATGGTATGACTCAAGAAAAATGTGGTGATATGAATATGTTTGTATAACACCCTGAAATAATTTTACAGACAGATAATTTAATTTTTTTATACGAAATAACTATACAACCATCCTGCCTCTTTGAAAATAGATTTATATTAACCTTCTTGAGATATGTGCAAAATGGCATGACTTAGAAAATCGTGTAATTTTCCACGAATTTTCTTACAAATTTTTTAACTGTATATAGTAAAAAAGGTGTAACTAAACATCCTGCCATTTTGCATAATGTATACTGAAATTATTTATTTTGTAACAAAATTTATTTTATGACTTAGAAAATCACGGAACCAGAGTGAAAATTTTATACAAAATTTTCCAAGAAACAAGTGCAGTTAAACATTAGGTGACGTCATGCCAATATTTTTTTTGGTCATTTTGAAATAAATATAATTAATTTATTAAGTTGGCAGGACTTAGAAAATCATGAAAATTTCATTATTTTCATTACATATTTGTATATATGTATACTCCCTAAGTACTTTTGCGACCGTCCTGCCCAAAAAATTTTCTTCATAAAATAGATAATATCCTGTTATTCTATGGATATGGCAGGACTTAAAAATTCATCGCAAGTCCCAATTTTTTTATTCATGGAAAATCTAATTTTCACAGAAAAATGTCACAGGAAACCCGTGGATTTTTTCACAAATTGTAAGTACCTTCTCTAACCTTCCAGTATTGCAAAGGGCAGGACTTAGAAAATCGTGGTTGAACTTCTGTTAATATCTCCCGGTTTATCAACCCAGAGAAGGTTTTTAGTTAGCGCCCACTATTTTTAGAATAAAAATAGTCAACAATAGTCAGCAATAGTAGTAGAAAGTTAACAACTGAATAAAGTTGGAATGAAATAATTATTTGAATAAAAATAACCAACATAATGTGACGTTTATAATCTTTATCATACCTCATTCCTTTGCCATTTGTTCTAGGTTTAAGTATTTTGTCATATGCATACATGATATTTATCGTTCATCATCAAGTACAAATATTTCTTGCTTATTTTATTTCTTCTGTCGTAATGTTCTACTTGCTGCTTTCTCGATTCACATTTTTTTATTGTATAGCATTACGCTATAATTACTATTTCTGCTAATTTTATTTTTTCTTAATTTTTTAATTATTATTTCTCAAAATCGAAACGACGTTAGTCATTCAAAATTCACATGTAAATAAAACGGAATGTATCCTTCACCATCTGTTTTTCGTTTGTGCGGTGTAACAAACTGCACCCTCATAAATTAAGTACTATATCAGACAATTGTGTCAACAACTCACGAATGCATTCAAGGGCGTTTTCTTAAAACTGCAAAAGTATACACCAGACCTAAATGATTTATTGTCATCTGGTCAGAGGGAAGAAGCATAAACAGATTATCGTTGTAGTTTTATTTTTAGTCACGACACAGCTGGTGAACGATTCACACACCAATCGTTCGGCCCTTTTCCGAAACCAAGCGCAATACCTTTTGTTACCAAAATAAATAAAATATTTACCGTTCGTTTTGTTACATTCATTTCAATCAATTCCGTCAACGTCAACATCACCACCGGAATAACTGTCTGAAATTGCGTGTTTAATTTTTTTCTTCAGTCTTTTGTAGAGGGTTTAATTCATTATTGTCTATACACACAAACGTTTTTGCAGTGTATAAAACACAGACATTTTGACAATAGCTGATTCAGCACCTCTGTATGTGGACGAACATAATGCCTTTTCCAAATCGGTTTTGAACGTTTAACGAGTGTAACTATATTTGCAACCGGGCGGCGTGATTCGAGTTGATGAGGTCCAGGGTTGAAACAAATGCCAATCAAATGGATTAAGGCACAGACAATTATAATTCAGCTCGTAATTGCGGAGGTATAGGAGGGCATTCACGATTCTGATATACAATTGAGAGACGTGACTGGTACTCGTCTAGACTTGGGCTTAACGATGGCCGGTGCATTATAGAAATTAAATTGAATTTACGCTGAGTCTGGCGTATATAGACAACAGGTTTAATTCGTGTAATGCATACGATGCAGGTTTAGTTAATAGAGAATTTCCACTTACTTACACGCACGTACGGTTTTCTAGATTTTTAATAATTTTATTTTTTATTGTTTTAATCATTTTCCAATTTCTTTCCGTAATAAATTTATTTGTGTAGTTATAGTAACATTAATGCCAATCAAATGGAATCTGAAAAACAAGAATCTAAACAGGAATCTGGAAAAGTCGGTTTAAAAATGAACTTAAAAAAAAGTGTCAAAGAGTATATTTAGGTCACACGATCAAACTAGGCAAACAGAATCAAACGGCAGAAATAACTATCAGAATCCGAATGACCTGGACAGCAGTAGCAAGACTCAGTGATGTGTTGAAAAACAAAAAAATACTAATAAATCTAAAGAAAAGGGTATTCAACAGTTGTATGCTACCAGTTATGACATATGAAATGGAGACGATGACACTTACAGATGTATCAGCCAATATATTGAGAACGACGCAAAGGGCGATCGAACGAGCCATGTTATAGGAGTATATCTGAGGGAACATAATATACGAAATGAGGACGTGCGAAGCAGGACGAAGGTGTAAGATGTAATTGGAAGAATTGCGCAAATGAAATGGAACTGGCTAGGACACGTGGTACGACAAACCATCGAAAGGTGGACCAGAAACATTGTATATTGGAGACCACGCGAGCACAGTCGTAGTAGAGAAAGACCACAAACACGATGGCTAGACGACATCAAAGCAAAAATAGGGACCAAATAGCACAAAACAGAGAAGAATGGAGAACTCATGGGGAGGCCTTTGTCAATAAGTGAATGCAAACAGGCTGATGAAGTAGAAGAAGAAGAACAATAATAATATTGGTGTTGTTAAATAAGGTTAGTTACTGACTACTGATGAGGGGGAAAAGACCTCCGAAACCGGTATAGACTCTTCATGCACTCTCCGATTTATCCAGAGTATTATGCAGCTGCTGCATTTTCGTGTTGCAAAGAAATTGAAAATGTTTTTTTAATTCATTTACTCTTTTGTTTGAGTATTAAGGAATCTTTCTTGTTGGAGCTTTTACCACGCTGAGCAGATGAGTTGTGAATTATTTAAAATTCTCTCATCTTAATTTCCTCGGCATCCTGTATAATTTGTAAATTTTGAAAATCTCAGGAGGTGTAACCAAAGAAAGTATTCCACCTGTTGTCAATCTGGTGCTATGGAAACGATATTTATTGTCGTTTTCTGTGCTACTTCGCTTGATAACTTACTTTGTTTTTCGGTAGATGGTTCTAGTTCATCCGTGACATTTCTTTCTTTGCAATTCGGAAGGGCCCAAGTATGATGCCTGGGGAAATCGGAGAGAAGAGGATATGGGACTATTGATGAGGGGGAAAAGACCTCCGAAACCGGTATACTCTTCCTGCACTCTCCGATTTAACCAGAGTATTATGCAGCTGCCGCATTCTCGTCTTGAAAAGAAATTGAAAATGTTTATAAATTTTTAAGGTTAGTTATAATTTGACAATACTGCTAGGCATCAATAAATATTTCGCTCAATAGTCCAGTGTAATCGAGTGAGTAACCTGTTCTCGAATAATTTTGATAGTATCAGTGCCAGTGAAGTTTAACTAAATGACTATTAGGCCTATCCCGCGTTCCAAAAAAAAGTTGATTAATAGCAAACTAAAAATTTGTTAATAGTTTAACGGTGTCTAGTCGGACAAACTTTCATGTACGAGAACACTGCAACAGGGGAAGTTTTAATTGTCGAACAGGTTAAAAATTTGAAACGTCAGACTACGAAATCGTCACATTTATTTTGTCGGACAGAACTTCCAATTGATTTTTTACCCTTTCATTACACTCTGATGCAAAAATCAGACTGGTATTTGTCACCAACTGGGCATTTTAATAAGTCCGACACGTAGAACATATTAAATGACAGGAATTATGTTGGTGATAAATAGCAGTCTGATTTTTGTATGAGAGTTTAATGAAAGGGCAATAAATCAATTGGAAGTTCTGTCCGACAAAATACATGTGACGTTTTCGTAGTCTGACGTTCCAAATTTTTAACCTGTTTTACCCTTAAAACTTCCCCTGATCCAGCGTTCCCGTACATCAAAGTTTGTCCGAGTAGACACCGTTAAGCTATTAACAAATTTTCAGCTTGCTATTAATAAACTTTTTATGGTACGCGAGATACAGACCTATACTTCCATCCAGTTGTCTTTAGTTTGGATCGGTACAATGACATGAAAGTGTGTTAAGCAGAGTTTTAACCGCTACTTTATTAATATGATAAAGTATTTGTGTTGTTTCTATTTAATTTTATACAAGGTAATATTATCTCCAATAAATAAATGTATAACAGATACATCTTGTGGCTACCTCAAATTTTCAATTCTTCACGCTACCACAGTTTACAGACCGAAATCTACAGGAGGTTTCAAAAAAAGTAACATCGTCTCTAGAATAGGTGAAAAAACTGAAAAATAATTGGGCTTTGCTTTGTAACTCAATCAGTTTTCAAAATAAAGGGCGTTGAAAAAAAAATTACACATTTTTTACGATTTTGCCGAAACTACTGGCAACATTGTAATGAAATTTTTAAAAAATGAGTTTTAGTAGCTGATACATCCCATGACTTTGTTTTCATAGGCTAATTTCTAGTTACAAGGTTCGTTCCAAGTAGTATTCAACATAACTTTTTTAAGGGTAGAATTATTAATCAAAACTCACAACAAGTGAACTTAAACATTCTACAATTTTGCACCAAAAAAGTATTCTTCTACTCTTGGTAAAACGCGATATGTGTACCGTTTTCGTATTTTCACTAGTAATACCACTAGAGGTCAAATTATTTCCGGAAATTTTTTTGAGATCATGAATATTTTGAAAATTTCCCGAGTCGCAGACGAGGGAAATTTTCTAAAAATATTCATGATCAAAAAAAAATTTCCGGATATTAATTTGACTTCGCGTGGTATTCGGTAAGAAAATTCCACACCAAATTTGCATTTGAAAATCCAAAGCTGCATGAACAGATTAATAGCGCGCCATAGCTTTGTCAGCAATTATTTAGGCTTTCAAATTCGTAATTTCTACTCATTGTAGTTGCATGGGAATACCATTTCAAGATAGAAAATAGTATATTCTTCAATTTTACATAAGTTTTGAGTAACTACAAGTGATAGAAAATGAATCAAAACTAAATTATGTAAACAAATAAAAACCAGTCTGTCAAAAATGTTCTGTTATTGTAAACGTCAAAAAATTTCCACTATAATTCGCTGTTGGGTACCCCACGAGCAGAAAATTTCCGATAAAATACCTCCGTTGCCATGGTGATCTGTCAAAATAACGTATTTTGATTGGTTCAAAATTACAGGTGTGGAATTTTCATTGGAAAATTATGAAGTAATAACTGATACTGGTATAAAGTTATTGATTAAAAAAAATCACAAGCAAATTAAAATAAAGGCTAAGAACATTCAATAAAATTCAGTTAGAGTTAGTGTTCAAAATGTCCTCTGTTTTCACGAATACATAAGTCTATACTTTTTTCTAAAGAATCCATTAATCTACTAAACGATTGGGGATCAGCTATGGTGTCATTAAACTGACGTTGAATTCTGTCTTCCAATTCTTCAGGTCAGTCAAAGTCTTCATTATTTTTTTGTGAGGGTAATATTTGCGTTTTTTAGAATCTTTGAAACTGTATCTTTTTTAGGTATATCATTTAGTAATGAAGATGCTTTTTTTCGCAAAGAATATTCAGGATGTTTAATTGTAGGTACCAGTGCTTACAATGCAGTATTTATGTTTTCTACCATGTTTTGGCTTTTTTGCTAAATTTACTATACCTTAAATTTATTAAATATTTATTGCATACTTTGATTTGAATATTTTTATCTGAATGTCGAAAATAAAAATGTCTGCATCTTCTCCAAATATTTTACACTTTTCACTCAATATTTGCAGAATCTCAATTTTCACTTCCAGACCTAATATTGCTGGCATTTCTACCTTCTCATAAACCAATACTGTTTCAAACATAAACTGTTTTCGCAGTTCCCATATTATGCATGCTAGTGCATTCTAGATTAATTGATTAATAATTATTATCCATTAAGAGGATCGGTACGTATTTTCGGCTGTAATGCTATTCAAATGGGGATTCATTTTTTTCGAATCCTGAGAAAACTAATAAGTATTTTTGAAAAATTTAAACGCAGAATGAAAGATTACGTTATTAGCGAGGGCCGAAAGTCCCTTAGAACTTCTATAATGTTTATTTTAATAAGTTACAGGGGTGAAAAACTAAGAGAAAATGTAGTGTGATTTTTAATTTCAAATATTTCATTCGAAAGAAACTTCTTATATATTCTAAGGGACTTTCATTTTGTGTTTAAATTTTTTAAAAATATTTATTAGTTTTTTCAGGATTCGAAAAAAATGGACATTTTCCGTGGAAATCGAACATTCGCTATCTTTGTCATACAACGCACTCATTCGAATATAATGTTATGACAAGACTCAAGACAGTGACAAGTAGAGATGTGTCCGACCCGCTATTTTGATATAACAGTTCATTCTGCTACTGCTTTTTAACGCTTTTACGATGATAATAAAATCAATCAAAGAGTTGTTTATTAAATAGTATTGATAGGGTATTTGAAAAATAATAATTGATGCGTACAATTAATAAAAAGTTATTTATTGTTTATATATTATTTATGGAAAATCCAAGTATGTCAAGTCATTAAAGTTTAAATAAAAGTAATATTTTATAAGAGTTTGTTCCGATAACCGTAAATAGGTACGAGTTTAGCTATAAAGTAAAGTGCCCATGGTGGCATAAAATGTGGTAAATGCTAACGCTTCAAG
Source organism: Diabrotica virgifera virgifera (assembly GCF_917563875.1). Classification (NCBI taxonomy): domain Eukaryota; kingdom Metazoa; phylum Arthropoda; class Insecta; order Coleoptera; family Chrysomelidae; genus Diabrotica; species Diabrotica virgifera. The sequence goes on along the minus strand of NC_065448.1, from coordinate 97,593,358 downwards.
CACGTACTACATTTTTGAAGATTTCACTACACTTCTTAAAAAGCATTTGCTTTTCTCCGTAGTATTTGCTACTATTTACCAGCCTACATAGAAGAATGTACTACGCTTTTGAAGTATACGTGCTTGTTTAGTAGTATTTTGCTTCAGTTTAAGTGAAGTTGGTGGGTGGACGTCTTCGGCGTAGGTATTTTTTTGTTACAATATGGCAGCATTTATGAATGTGTATCATAGAAAAATTTACAAACTAAGAAGAAGATTCTTAATTTTTGGGGTCATTCTTTTATCAAATTAAATTTAATAATTGTGAAGAAGATTAACAAATAACAATTGTTCATTTTTATCCTCGCGTAACTCTTTTGTCGCTTCGGATCTGAGTCACTCATTTTTACTCATGTACATTTCTAATAATTTGGTACGCAAAAATGTGAATTCACAAATCACAAGCACATGGAAAACTAATTCCATCACGATTGGTGTAATGCAGACACGGCTGGCGCTACGCTTTGTAGTAGATACTTCTGGTCAGTAGTAGGTACATACTTCTTTCCATGGTAAGAGTACATTATTAAAATAACTTTACAACTTTTTTTTTGTTTTTCGACTATTTGTATAGTATATAAATAATGGTAACCACTGAATACATAATTAGTGAAAAAATAATCCTATCATTTATACAAATAAAGGTTATCCAAGAATATTCAAAAACTGAACGAAACCGAAATAGCCATCTCTACCTTTCTAATGACAATGTCACTGTCAACCTAATGTTTACATCTGCAGTTTCCATACCAGTGAGAATTTTACTACACGTAATTTGCGTGTAAAGACAGAAAAAGTAGGGTAGCCGTAAAATATTTGCGGATTATGTCAGTGGCGTAACTAACGCCAATGCAACCAATGCGGTGCATTGGGGCGCAGGCCTTAGGGGGCGTAAAAAACCGATAGTCTGGAAAAATTTTAGCAAAAAAAATATGTTGAAGCAAAACTTCCTGTAGTTTCCCGAAAATAAAAAATGTAAAAAAATATTCGTGGTATTTTATTCCGTTAGCGCCATAACAGACGGGCGATTGTGGCGGGCACTCTGTGGATCCACAAAAATAGTTTCCGATGATTGACCGTGGGTTCTTATGTGAAGTGGACGTTGCATCACAGACGAGTGACTGTGGCCGGCCACAAATACCTCTAGTTGATGTTATAAAAAATAACTTATATTTCAATAATAACTTTGAAATTTCATGTTTCAGGGTCTCTATTAGTCCCAATCACTGCAGCAGTGGAGCTATGTTTTTTTTTCACGGTGCAAGTAGATGGCGCATAAATAGTTTAATTTTCTATATTTTTTTATGAAAATTATTTTTCAAGTACTTCTTTTTATAATAAATGCTCATGCAAGTTTTCAAAACAATTGGTACAGTTTTTTTTATTTTAGAAATTAACAAAAAAGTATGTGAATTTCGTACTTTTACACTAGGATAGCCCCTTAATTTTATTTTCAATTAATTTTTTGTAATAATAATGTTTTTTAATAATTAACTTTAAAATTAAATTACTGTTATATTTCTTTGAATAATCTTTCTCTGATTGGCAGATTCAGGCAAATATTCAAGAGTGCATAAAAGTTTTAGACCTGTCTCTCTTTTGTGCCACCTTTTCAAGGCATTTGAAAGAATGATACTGAACCGGATCGCTGAATATGTGAATTATTCCAGAACAAACAGGATTCAGACCCGGAAAGTGTTGCTGCAGTCAAATTCTTAATCTCACTCAACATATTGAAGATGGTTTTGAACGGAAAGAAATAACAGGAGTAGCGTTCATAGACCTAATTGCCGCCTATGACGCAGTTAACCATCAACAGCTACTCGCAAAACTCTACAGGATTCCGACTAACAAGGTTAGTGAAATGTCTCCTCCAGAATAGACGCTTCTACGTAACGCTCCAGTCCAGGAACAGTCGGTCGAGGGACCAAAAAACGGGCTACCACAGGGAAGTGTCCTAGCGCCGATTCTATGCAACATATACACCAACGACTAACCCATACACCAACAAAAAAGAAAATTTATTTACGCTGATAATACAGCTGTTACAGCTCAGGGAACTTTCAATGAAGTCGAAGTGAAACTGACATATGCCCTGGGAGACTTAGCTCTATACTACGATAAAAACCATCTGAAACCATATCTCACAAAAACCCAGGTATGTGATTTCCACCTTAGAAACAAGCATGCCTGAAGGCCGATGGAGGTGGAATGGCGTGGTCAGATGCTGGAACACAACGAAACGCCAAAATACCTTGGCGTCCGTCTGGATAGAACTCTGTCTTACCGATACCACTGTCAAGATGTCAAGAAGTAAGTAAGTGTCAGAAATAATATCATCCGCAAGCTAACTAATACAAAATGGGGAGCACAACCACACACTCTCAGCACTTCTGCTTTAGCATTAGCATTATGTTTTTCGGCCGCGGAATTTGGAGCACCAGTATAGGCAAATTCTGCTCACTTAAAGAACGTCGACGTGACTCTAAATGAAACGGTTCGTATAATAGCGGCTTGCCTGAAACCGATACCTATCGAAGAGGTCGACCCCATAGCTGGGATTGCTCCACCACCTATCAGGAGGAAGGTCACGTCAGTGGTGGAATGAAAAAAAGCAGGAGACGGATCGAAAACACCCCTTATGTGACCACCAAACTCAGCCAAGCAAACTAAGATCTCGGAAAATCTTCCTGAAAACCTCATGATCCATCCCCGAAGCGCCAGAGACGAGCCGAATACACCTATGGCAAGCGTCAGCTACCGCGACACATTTTCCTCCCTCAGAGGAAATGGCTGCTGGACACAATTTTACCGTATCCGACTCGGAAAGCGCTAAACAGACTAAGAACCGGCGTTTCACGTTGTGCTAGTAACCTGAAAAAATGGGGATACCATGAGGACGATACCTGCGACTGTGGCGCGATTCAGACCAGCCGGCATCTACTATCATGCACAGAGATGAGAAAGACCTGCACAGAAGAAGACTTAATTATAGCAGATGAAAGGGCCATCTGTGTGGCCAACCATTGGAAATACAGAATTTAAAGTTGTTGGTGTTGCGGACACGGAAAGTAAGTAAGCCTGCATATTTGCCTGATATTGCTGATTGGATATGGCTTGTACAATGTCGTGTGTAGTAAAATAGTATCCCCTGGAATTACGGAGAAATGTCGTTTGTTAGGTTTCGTTGGAGGTTGGGGGGGGGGGGGAGAATGAGTCTGGGAATAGGGGCGCACGAGGAATACTTGCATTGGGGCGCAGGTCAGACTAGTTACGCCACTGGATTATGTACCCATAGCCTTAATGTGCAAACTTCAATTTTCAGCGGTATCACGAGATAATTTCGAACATAGTTTCTTAAATTTAAATCAACAATGTTAAAATATTTTTTCTACAACCGTATTAAAAATGCAATTTTTAGCACTCCATACGAGCGTTAAAAATGCTACTTTAAGGCACTAGTGCTTTAAAATATTTTTAAGGCACTGCAGTTCGTATTGACCGTATAGACAATTTTGATGTAATGTCAAAAAAATATAAAAATGGAATGTCAGTCACGTTCAAGTAAAAGTTTTTGTAGATATTGTCCTGTAATTAGGTTTGTAGAAAAAATATTGTATGATATGCGTGTTAAAAAGTACATTTTTAAGGCACTCATGTGAATTGCAGAACGTGTAATTTTAACACTTATATGATAAATAACTATTACTGCCATTTTTAATTTTAAACATCTTTTCTTTCTTATAATTTTCGTTACTATCAAAAATAATAGTATATTAAGTATGGAGAACGGTAAGGGTTTTATACCGATCGAAGACAATTGTTAGGAGGAGGAGCGAAGCGACGACTCCAATTATTGTCTGAGATAGGTTACCCTTAACGTTCGACATGCTTATAACGTTTTTTGCACGATTGATACCATTATAAATTATAAAATTAAACATTTTCGTCATATTGACTAGTTTCATTCATTTTATCAAGATAGATACTTTGGTTGTTAGGTAGTAACTAGGGTGCATAACAACAATGGAGAATTGAGTTTTTATTTAGTTGTCAATAATTTTAAGTACAATTTTGATTATTATAAATTAAAATATGAGCGAAAGTGAATTTGAAGAAATTGAACGGGCTTGGGAAGAAGGGTGTTCCGCAATTATTCCCGAAAAATCCAAAATCCGTTATCAAAATACCTACCAAAGTTTTAAAAAATGGTGCGAAGGCAAGAATTTAAGAATCGAAGAAAAGACTCAATTGGCATATTTCGTTCAAAGACATATGCAGTTGAAAGCTCCTGGAAGCCTCTGGGCAGAATATTCAATGATTAAATCCACCGTTTTTCTTTATGATGGCATTGATATTTCCAAGTTTTCAACTTTGATCGCGTATTTGGAGAGAAAAAATGTTGGATACTACTAATGTATGCGATTCTGCAGGAGTTTCTGTTAGAAGTGAAACCACAGCCCAAACAAGTGGGATTTCATTAAATAATTTAACAAATTGTACCATAAGTTTCAATATTAATAAATAATTCGTTAGTTTTCTTTATTCTTTCAAAAAATAAATTAAAATTAAGAGATCTTTTAACTCGACGGTAAGTGAATTACTTACCGTCGAGTTGGAGTACTTACCGTCGAGTTGGATTACTTACCGTCGAGTTGCTAGTAAATGTCACCTACTGACGTAAAATCTGTCACGGTAAACAGTCAAAAATGATCAATCGTGCAAAAAGATATTTTACTCTTGAGCATTAATCATATTTTTTGACAAATCTCCTACACGACGAATAAATTTTAGTCATTTGCATTTTAAGTCTTAGACTGTGCAGCACTTTTTATACTTAAAGAAATTTTTTTTCGTAAAATTAAAACAATAAAAAAGTTACCGTATCCACCAACTTGCATAAACACATTGTAGGAACAGTCTACATACTTATTGATAAATCATGGAAAAACAGTCAGATTGTACAATTTGCAATGAAGAAGTCTTCTTCTTCTTTTTGTATAGACACGACTCTGTTTTTTCATGTCTGTTTTTTCAATGTGCCCCCAATAAGTTGTAGTTCCATCGTTTCGTTTCTTGGTCTTCCCACTGGTCGTCTTCCCATTGGGGAACCGTCTCTCGCCGTCGTTACTACTCTATTTGTTGTCATTCAGCTTCTGTGGCTATTCGATTCTACTCCTCTGTTTCTTACCCAGTTATTAATTTCTCCACCTTGCATCTCCGCCGTATATCTGTACTTCTAGCTCTGTCCCATAGTATCTTACCATCGATTTTTCGAAAGGTTTTATCTCCGCTGTTTCGAGCAATCTTTTTGTCCTCTCTGTCAGGTCAGGCAATGCAGACGATATAGCAAAGTAATTAATTTTTTTAAAGAGGTTATAGATTAATTATTATTAAAAATGAATAACCATTTACAATTTCGTTGCAACACGAAAATACAGCCGCATCATATACTAGTTTAATCACAGAGTGCAGCAAGCACCTCTACTGGTTTCGAAACTTATTAAGCAGGCCGCGCACCGCCTAAGAACGTTCGACTGTCGAACGTTCTTAGGCGGTGCACGATGGCTCATTTATTTCCATGTATAGTAAAATCTGCCGATTGCTCTTAGCCGAGCCGATCGCTCTCTGCCGATTCAGTGCGCGGCCTGCTTTAGTCTCTCATCAGGAGTCACATATGCTGCTTTCTCTGACTCAACCAGGACAAACCCCGTCGTGCAGTTACGGATTGCACCGAACGAAATGGCAGGGATGCCCTAGCGGCAACTGCTAGCAAAAGACTAAGTTTTCAATCTAATAGCACATAAAATATTATTAAAAATATTACTCTACATCCCACCAGATTGAAAATAATGGGAACCTTCTCTGGTTACACCTCCAAGGCTTCTAAAATTTGCAAGCCATAAGGGATGCTGAGACTAAAGAAGATGAGGGAATTTTACAATTTATAATCCATGTCCCATCTGCTCAGCGCGTATAAATTGTAAAATTCCCTCATCTTCTTTAGTCTCAGCATCCGTTATGGCTTGCAAATTTTAGAAGCCCCGGAGGAGCCACTTTGGAACTTTACCGCGCTGAGCAGATGAGACGTGGATTATAAATTGTAAAATTCCCACATCTTTTTTAGTCTCAGCATCCGTCATAGCTTGCAAATTTTAGAAGCCTCGGAGGTGTAACCAGAGAAGGTTCCCATTATTTTCAATCTGGTGGGATGTAGAGTAATATTTTTAATATTATTTTATGTGCTATTAGATTGAAAACTTAGTCTTTTTAATTATTATTAGTGTATTCTAATACACCAGCTCCGTGCCTAAGGAATATGTGACGTTCGACGACCTACCATTCTCGAATCCTATGGAGCCTTCGAATTATCTAGATGGCGGTCTGCCTGCAATGACCTATGTCTATGTACGATTCGAGAGAGCCGTCGAATAATTCTAACATTGCATTGGGCAATATAAATACAGAATGATTTAGATTTTTAGGACCAGTCTAAATTATAAATTCGTATTGCCAAATAATAAATTAAATATTAGAAGACTGTACATAAATTAAAGTCTAAAATATTAAATAAATAAGAACATTGCAATACATTTAAAAAATAATATATAGCGCTTTTTGTGGATCCTTTATAAGCGTAGGTTAAATTATATACATTACCTTATCGAAAACAATATCAGATTATAGCAAATGGAGGTGTTCTATGGATTGACTGTATTACAATTTATTATGTAGGAAATGTGGATATATAAAACGAATATTATACATACATTAGGCAATAAAAATGGATTTAAAACTGTAACCAAAAATAAATTAAATCGTGCTCAAAAATCTTCTACGATATAAAGAAAACAACTGAATAAAGATAGCAATTAGCGTAATCTGTAAAAAGTATGCAAATAATGAGCTTTGGTTTATAAACACAATTTTCTGAACGATTCAACTCGCAATTATTCTTCCTCTAAAACTGTTTCTCAAGTAGTTCAAAAGGGATACTTATAAATAAAATAATTATACTCAGTATTTGTCAAGGAGATCCTAAGTCCTAATAGTTCTTGCAGAGAAGCCCTTGAAAGAGAAAGTCTCTGCACTGAATTTTCTCGACACCATCGTCGTAATTACGATGATTTAATCAAGGATTGTTTTAAGGGAAAACTTCCTGAAAGGGAATCTGAAAATTGGATATAATGAAGTTAGTTTAAGTGTTTGAACAGTGTGGATTTTTTGAAATAAAAATTAACTCAAAATTATTATCCATTTTTTTATATCAAAATCTTTATTGGGTTAGATATAATAAATATGTCGCTTTCTTCTCTTCAAACATTAATTTTCGAATAAAATGAAAAACTCCCAAAGCGAGTTTTTGTTCATTTAGAAATGACGATATTCGAATAACGGTGATAATATCGAGGAGGAAGTCTTTAGTAAGGTATCAAAACTTTCTTGGCCCAGTCTTTAAAAAAGTTTAGTATAAGGGTTTTTAGGGGTAGTAAAAAATGTTCGCAGAAACCTCGATCTGTCAACCTGATCTGATCTGATATATTACAAACGATAGTCTACAAGTCTACACATTAACACTCAAATCAATGAAATATCATAAACGTACATATTTAGTACTTGAATATTATACTTGAGAGTACTTGAATATCATATTTTCGATAGCAACTCTTTGGTGAAGTATTTTGATAATTTACAGATTTTTTCAAAAATATACCTTAAAATCGTTTTAATTTATTATTTTTCTAATACAAAATTTAAGAATAAATTGCCATATCAGCTTAAAAAGAAATTTTATATTATTGTTTATTAAATTTTTATTCATAAAGATTCGTTCAGTCAGTGTGCTTTGTAACAATATAACTGCAGCTAAAGTTGAGATTTCCACGTTGGTAGCCAATGTGTAACAATATAACTCCAACTAATGTTGGGAGCCCATTATGATGTAACAGTATAACAATCAATGTCTAGTAGTGGAGTCACTAGTTATACCATTGGATGCTAATTGTTAAGGCTTCGACTAGTTCTGTCTCTCAGGTGTCTTTTCTTAATTGCAAATCTAAACAAAACGAAATGAAAGAAATTTCATTTCACTGATCATATTTATTACACATTAAAAATGAAATTAAGTTTTTTTTAGTAATCCCGCATTTCTAAACAAAGCTTTAAAAATATTTAAACAAATAAGTTTTTCGTACCGAGGTATATTTTCTGTTACATTTGACATTAATTAATATATTATGTTATTTATATTTGAACCGTATATTTTATATTACTTAACAATATTGTTTAATTTCATAGAATACCCCCTCTGTGGCTCAGTGGTAAGAGCGCATACCTTTGGATCGAAAGGTCCGAATGATCGTGAGTTCGAATCTCACCAGGGTCAGAAATTTTTCGTTTATTATAAATTAATAGATGAAAATAGTTTCTGTCCTTGTGGGATCGGTACTTACCGGAGGGACCGCAGACGTTCGGATACAATTAGCGTCTCTTTGCAAAGACAATGACGTCGACTTTGCAAAGTAACAAGACACTTACTCAACACACACACTACACATGACACTAGGTACCTAACTGCAAAAATTCACCGTACCTACTATGCCAATGGCCATTAGTTGTCGAGGCATTAGCTAAATAAAAAAAAATCATAGAATGTAATAGAATGTTTCACTAATATATAATTTTTTGTTTTAGGTAAGTTTGAATTCTTTTTCTAAGCAACAAGTGGTAAGTAAATAAACGAAAAATTATGAAGATATTATACATGCTTTGTGCTCTTAAGGAAGCTCCATTTTTATCTATCATCGACTGTGTTGTCCACGTTTTTTATCATTATCATCGCATCTTCATCTACCTAAGGGTGAGGCTCCATTAGTGCGTTGCGCTGCGTTGCGTTGTCGCAGCGTCGCGTCGTTTTCATATAATTTTTATGGCATGCCCCATTAGATTAGACCGACGTATCATCGCGAGCGATGTTTCAACGGATCGACGGACAAAAGAGGCGAGAGGCGGGGTGATGCGCTGCATTGTCGGAGGTCAGTGGCGGTTAAGAGGGAGGGCCTCTTTTTATCTAACAACGATTCGTTACATTCTTGCATAAAAGACTGACCATCACAATTTCTTAATGCTATCAAAGGAGATATCCAGAATCTTCTATAGTTTCTACGTTTATTTCGGCGGTGGCGTAATAATAGTAACAACAGAACACGTTTGTATCTATCCATTGCGATGGCTGAAGTAAGACGCAGCTGTGATGGCGTGTTTTTCGATGACAGTGTCATCGCAAGACAAGTGTGGCATACAATACGTTGTTACGTTGCGACGTTGCAACGCAACGCAGCGCAACACTAATGGGGCCTCGCCCCTGCGTTGTTACGTTGCGACGTAGCAACGCAACGCACTAATATTTTTTTCCAAAAATCTACTCCTTTCTCCTTTACCTGCTTATTCAGTAATGAGTGTCTTAATAACCGGCAAAATAACGTAAAATATAAAAAATATAATACGTTGTGAAATGAAAAGGGATGAAACTAGTGGAGGTGGGAAATTATCCATAGAAACATACTTACATTTTATAATTGGAAGTATTCTTCCCTATACTTTGGATTAAATATATTCTGAAAATCGTGTCGTGTATAAAGCTTTCGATTTTTCTACAAAAACTGCACGCACCAACAGCTTAATAAAAAATGTAGGAACATACAAAATTTTATGTAAAAATTCAAAAACTTCGGGGATATTATTAACGTTTCGACTAACTTTGTTTCTTATTCAGAGCTATAAAAGAAACTTCTCCCATAAATTCGGCATTATTGCGGCCGGACTTACATTTATTCGAAATAAATATATTTCTAACGACAAACAAGAGCTACAGAAAGCTCTTTAGCCATAAATTTTGTTCTAATGTAGAGAAGAAGTTAATCCAACAAGGCCCTTTACTTATTTCAGTAAAAAAGTCGTGAAAAGTCCATGTAATTAATAGTGAAGTGTGAGTATTTTTGAAACAAACAAGTTTTAAAAGGGTTAGAAAAAAAGAAATCAATAATTCAACATTCTTAAATATTTGTACAGTTTATCTATTATACTAATACTAACTACTAATATTTATACATAAACATATATTTGTTGTTTGTTTGGGTTTATATGACTGCGGACACTAACATAAAATGTAATAAACACTTCATAACAAGTTTCAACTACAAGATTATCAGGTTCTGAAACTGATTTTATGTATCATGTCATAAGTTAAATATCATGTTTATACGGTACTAAGCCACAATAATTGATTGTAACGTAAAACATCATAAGCAATCAAGAAATGCCCACAACATGGGATATAAAGATGGCAACAGTACCATACGTAAAAGGCTTATCAGAAAAATTAAAAAGGATAGGAAATAAGTACTTTACAACATTCAAAAAAACTAATACACTGATTTCTGTGTATTGGTTCACAGAAGAGAGCAATCAAAGAACTGCATCTATAAAATACTCTGTGAATGCAACAATTGTCATGTGAAATAAACCGCAAGACCACTTGTCAGGATAGACAAGTATGGAATTTTGACAAAACAGTGTTTAACAAATCAAAGATAGGCAAACATACTTGTAAAATGAGCACATAGTAGAATGGAAATATACATAAATAATAGTCATGAAAAAATATACTTAAACAAGACAAAAATTCAAGAAGCACCTCATCATCTTATTGAAGAAAAATGTGGAGCAAACCCTTCAGCAGAATAGACCAAGCTCTGCTTGCCAATATGCCAATACTAAAAGAAGAAGTCAGCGACAAGAACATGCTAAGATTAGCGGGTTAACAGAAAGACAGAGACGTCATATACTATATACAATTGTACATAATATATTTTTAACACATAATACATAAACATATAATACAAAAATGCATAATAAATAAACACACAACAATCAGAATTTGATATCATCCTGATGGTACAAACACCACTCTCAGAATTTTCAACTAAATGCATGTCTGTTTGCTTATACGGTCGGGGCCAAGAAAGTCACCCGTCAACTTGTAACACCAGTTACACCCTCAACAGTAACCGCCAAACAACTATTGATTATATAACAACAGCGTACTTTTTTAAAATAAATCTTTAAGATTTCCGGAGTGGAAATCGAAACGCCAAATAACAGTTATAAAATTCCATACAAACATAATAATTACAATATTACAAGTACTTATTCTGGAACTAGAAATGAAGCTGGAGATGACATGCTTGAATTAGCAACAGCATTGGATATGGCGATTGTTAACACATTCTTTAAAAAGAGAGAAACTCAACTTATTACCTACAAAAGTGGACATCATTCCCAAATAGACTACTTCATGATAAGGAAAGAAGACATACGTGAATGCAAGGACTGCAAGGTAATAGTTAGTGAGACAGTCAGCCAACAACATAAGCTGCTTGTTCTGGACATCGAAGTAAAAAGCGAAACTAAACAAAAATATCGGAGAGGACCACAAAAAATCAAGTGGTGGATGCTAAAAGATGAGAAAGAAGGTCTATTCAGAGAAAGAATAGTAGAAAAAATATGTTGGAACATGAAAGGAAGCCCTAACACAATTTGGAGAAAAATGGCCAACATTATTAGAGAGACTGATATTGAAATACTTGGGAAAACGTCAGAAAAAAAGTTTGAGGATAAAGAGACTTGGTGGTGGTCAAACGAAGTACAAGGAAAAATAAAAGAGAAGCGAACATTATATAAAAAGTGGCAAGAAACCAGATCCGACACAGATCTTCAAAACTATATGGTGGCGAAAAAGGAAGCGAAAGTAGCAGTAGCAAAAGCCAAAGTAGAAGCGTATTCAAGCCTATACGATCAACTTGATACCAGGGAAGGCGAAACGAAGATATATAAAATAGCCAAACAGAGAGCAAAGAAAGCAAAAGATTTTAATCAGATTAGATGTATCCGAGATGAAAATAATAAAATAATAGTTCACGAGAAGGATGTCAAAAAGAGATGGAGAAAGTACTTTGACAGCTTATTAAATGAAGAATTTGACAGACAGCCTGTAGAGTCAACGGAGACAGTAGCAGCAATGGTCACCAAAATAACAAACGAGGAAGTGGCTCAAGCGCTTCAAAAAATAAAGAAAGAAAAAGCGGTAGGACCAGATGATATTCCTGGGGAAGTATGGAGAGCATTGGGAGAGACAGGAACAAGGTGGCTAGCAGGTTTATTTAATAGAATTATGGAAGTTGGACAAATGCCAGACGAATGGAGAAGCAGTATACTAGTACCTGTCTCCAAAAACAAGGGAGATATATAACAATGTACAAACTACAGGGCGATAAAACTGCTTAGCCACACCATGAAAATATGGGAAAGAGTAATTGATAGAGGGATGCGTGAAGAGACCGAAATATCCGAGAATCAGTTTGGCTTTATGCAGGGCAGATTAACAACAGATGCAATTTTCATTATAAGGCAGTTGATGGAAAAATACAGGAGTAAAGAAACAAACCCTCATATGGTATTCATTGATCTTGAGAAAGCATATGATAGTTCCTCGAGAGATTCTGTGGTGGGCACTCAATAAGAAAGGAGTCCCTGGTGAATATGTAAAGATTGTGAGGGATATGTATGAGGGAGTAACGACTAGTGTTAGGACAGGTGTGGGAGAGACTGATAAATTTCATGTGAAAGTAGGATTGCACCAGGGTTCGGTGCTTAGTCCGTATTTATTCTCATTAGTTTTGGACCAGATAACAGCGAAACTACAGGGTAACATTCCATGGTGCTTAATGTATGCTGATGATGTCGTGTTAGTAGGAAATAGTGAAAGAGACTTATAACAAAAACTGGAACAGTGGGGACAAGCTCTGGAGGAAAAAGGTTTAAAACTTAGTAGGACAAAGACAGAGTATTTGCAATCTTCATTTAAAGATGGAGTTACTACAAATAACATGGTATCTTTGGATGGTGAACTGATTGTAAAAAGCAATAGTTTTAAGTACCTGGGATCGGTATTACAGAGTAATGGAAAAATAGATAGAGATGCCTGCAGTAGAATTAGGGCTGGGTGGATGAAGTGGAAGGAAGCGAGTGGTGTGCTGTGTGACAGGAAAATTCCAATGAAGTTGAAGGGAAAATTCTATAAAACAGCCAAACTATGTGATTTAATTTATGACCTACCTTTTTGTTATACCCTGTACCTATTGGAATACATACCCATTGGAATACATAGTGCACTAATGTCTTTATCTGTCTTATCCTTTATGTTTCTCAGGACGACATCCTTACCTATTATAATGCTAATCGCAATTCAGAGTTATACCAGCGAACTAGACGTATTTGTGTTTACATCTTGTTAAATTTATACATAAACGTCAGTACATATTTCCATGTAACACATCGTATACATCAAGATTGATTTATGTACTGAACCGATGCGGTGAGATTTTGAATTCATCACATTATCTGTATTGCAGTGAGATAAATACTTTTTTTTAGAAAAAATTAGATTATGAAAATTGATTAAATATTTTTCAACATGAAGAGATTATACATACTTTTATTCTATAAATAACTGGCCAACAATAAATCGATTTCGTTCCGTGTCTTCTTCTTCTTCTTCTTCTTCTTCAGCCTGTGTTCGTCCACTGCTGGAGATATGCCTCTTACATTTGCTTCCATCGATTTCTACTCTTGGCAATTCTCATCCACTGCTTGCTCCCGGCTTGTTTGATATCATCTGCCCACCTCTTCTGCGATCTGCCTACTCCTCGCCTATTCTCTCTTGGTCTTCAGTTTGTTAGTCTCTGTGTCCATTTTTCGGGATTATCTCGGGCAACATGTCCGACCCATTGCCACTTGAGCCTTGCTATACGTTCTGTGACATCAGTAATCTTTGTTCTTTCACGAATGTCGATATTTCGAATTCTGTCTCTCAAACTAATCCCTAGTATGGCCCTCTCCATCGCCCTTTGGGTTATACTGAGCTGCTCTAAGGTTTTCTTTGTAAAGGCCATGGTCTCCAGTCCATATGTAGTTACAGGTAAGATACATTTGTCATAAACTTAAGTTTTAGACACATTGGTATATCTTTATTCTTCAAGATAAAACTTAACTTGCCGAAAGCTACCCGAGACAATTGTATGCGTCTTTTTATTTCGGCTATTTGGTTTTCTTTGCCGATTTTAATGGTATGTCCAAGATATATATTATAGTGGTCTACATTTTCAAGGCTGACGTTGTCAATAACAAAATTAGTTTGTACATTACTCATTATTTTTGTTTTCTGAAGATTCATTTTGAGACCTATTTTATTTGACTGCTGGTTTAATTCATTTGCTCCAGTTCCTTGATATCTGTACTGAATAATACTATGTCGTCCGCAAACCTCAAATGACTCAAACGTACACCATCAATGTTTAGACCTTTTTCGTCCCAGTCGAGCTGTTTCAATACATTTTCCAATGTTAAGGTAAAAAGTTTTGGTGAAATAGTATCACCTTGTCTAATACCTTTACCAAGGCGTAGTTTTTCAGTTTTTTCGTCTTCATTGATTTCGATGTGGAATGTGGCCTGTTCATAAATGTTTTTAATGAGTGTAGTGTACCGTGAGTCTATTCGAGCATCCCTTAGGGCTGACAAAAAGGACCAGGTTTCAATACTATCGAAAGCCTTATGAAAGTCAATAAATGCCATATAAAGGTACATTATATTCTGTGGTCTTTTCTACCAGTGTTCTGATAGTTTGTAAGTGATCGTTAGTACCAAACCCTTTTCGAAATCCCGCCTGTTCAACCGGTTGATATAAATCAAGTTTTTGTGTTATGCGGTTGATTATTATTCTTGTTAGCAATTTGTATAAGTGTGACAACAAACTTATAGGTCTGTAGTTTTCAATATTACTAGTGTCTCCTTTCTTGTGTAAAAGTATTATTTCGACGTTTTCCCACAGACTGGGTATTCTTTTCTCTATTAGACACTTATTCAGCAAGACTTCCACAACCTCTACAACGGTGTTGTACAACGTTCCGTGTGTCTCTAATTAATTTGACAGCCCAATACATTTTTGTAGACAGCTTGTGTCAAAATCGGACTTGTAGTTTGGTTTTCATCGCGTGTGGAAGCGGGCGTTTCTGGTAATTTAAAAAATATGAAAATAAAGCAATATTGGTCGGTGATTCATCAATTAATTAAAAAAAAAACAGTAAATCCTTTATAAAAGGTATATTTAAAATCCCTAAAAAGGGCTACGTCACAATCAGAACTAGTTTTCGACTGGTTTACCAGTCATCATCAGTGCTTACCTAAAATGAATATAACCTGATAAAATAATGCAAAGATTGAAATTTTGATTAGGGTTAAAAAGCTGTCGGTTATACTCACGTGAAGTTTACATGCTAACCACCAAGATATAATTTTACAAAAATATGTGGGTCAAAGCCCTATATACGTGGTCCGTTAAGGAAACATCGGTTAAAGATGCCAATTAAAACATGGATCAAACTAGGTAACATCTGAGCTGTATAGTGTGACTTGATTACATGGTGGAAGTCAGGTAGCAAGTGAAAGTGACAATGAGTTGGATGTAGACCTCCGAACGTTGACAGGACAGAAATGACAGTTCCACAGGAAGTTGAAAAATTAGCCTGTCATATTTAAAGACTATGGTGTACAGATTGTTAAAATTAGAAATTATGTAACACACTCCATTGTGAGAATTATCATTTAAAATTCGGTAAACTAGATTTTGTAGTTAGAGATTATGTTTACGTATACTGTCAGTGGAGTTAGGGAAACCACATTACACAGATGTATTGACAGCTGCTAAAATTTGTATAAGTTTAAAAAAGGAAGTCACAATGGGGGTGACTGAGGTGTAAAAATGTCTTAAATAATCTAGGAGTATGCATCATTAACGATACATTCTAATAAAAAATAAAGTTTTGGAATGTAAAAAGTGGATTTTGCAGAGACCCTTATAAATTGGCAATTTTCAACTTGCACTTGAGACCGAACGGTTCGTCTGAAAAAAAAATAAATAGTGATATTTGTAGGGAATTTTAAGTACTTTAATTTTTGTTAACAGACTATTTACTAAAAGTTACGATGTTTTTCGCCCCCCCCCCCTTCGAGGGGCAGCAGGGGGAAGCCCGGATGTAGGAATGGCAAACGTTTTTATATCTTTTTTGGGGACCCAAAATTAACATTCTCAGCAAAATTCAGCTTGTTCGTATGATTTTTGAAGGTCAAATATCTAACGATTGGACTAATACTCTGACAAATGTATTGTATTTTTGCAAAATTTTGGAATGTGTTTAATTTGTTGAACAATTTTAACATTTGCTTTTAATATAGATTTCAGTCCTCTACAAATAGTTTCTCATGACTTTTGATGTAAAATAATTAGGGAAGCAGGAGTTCAACTCAATTTAGAATTTCCCATTCAGTTCCCTATGGCCCGTTTGCCGATTCACCACCCGATATACGTTAAGTGAATAGATGATTCAATGTAATTGTACAAATGCAAATACCCCCGGAAAAGGGCATAACCTGTGATATTAGATGATCTATACATGTAAGAGGGACATACAGGGTTATTTGATCTTTAAATCATTTTATCCCTTATCCAAACAGTAATAATTTAATACTTATTAGTTAACGTTGTTATCTCTGGGGAAACACTGACGCACCATCCCTTCTTATCGTCACTAAACCCTCTATTTCCTTCGAAACCATAGCCGTTACGATGATGCTGGCGTAAAAGGGCAAAACAATGGAGAAAAGGGTAAAGTGCTCGGTAGTGTCTGGGGCCCTTCAAAGAAAACCACCGCAAGAGGAACATTTCTCGTTTTCAGCTTAATTGTTGTCATTCTTGTGCTCCCTGTAGACTCTTCCGATAGTCTGTATTGTTCTCTGATTCCACCAGACGTACTTAAACTGCTTCCCTACTAACAGCCTATTACATTTTGGATGATTGGTCAATGAGAAATCCAAAGGCAATAATTGTCTCAGTAGATATTTTAGGTCTATTGGTATTTTAAATTTACGTTTAAATTTTCTTGCACACAAAATTTTTTATTTATATTTTTCTTAATATTTGATTCATCGTTTAAAAAGGTATTTATTGTTGATATTCTTATTTTTACAGCAATCTGTAAATTTTTACAGCAATCTGTAAATTTTTAATTTTTACTGTTGGTATACCTAATTCTGTTGCACAGTGGGACGAAATGTTGAAAAAGTGGCCAAAACTCACGAAAATAAAGTTTTTTATAAAGATTTTCGACTATTCAGTTGTCTACGGGAAAGTTGGCACTACTGAATGCCGATCATAGAAACAGCCGGCCGATTAATTTTCAGTTGCAGAGTACTAACACGACATGTTTTCATCATTCAGGCGTGAAACCAGCTTAGCGTAAAAGGTAGTGCGTCTTTAACCCTAGAATAAAATATTAATACTCGTAAGATATACAATGCCGAATTATTTTCTGTTAAATTCCGCAAAACAGAAAATTCCGCGAACTTGGGTCCCACTGTAGCTTCCTCTTTAGTACATACTAGAGTAAATGTTGGTGTATACTTACTTTACTTACTTTACTCCTCTTGGTTCCATTTGGAACATAGGGCTTCTACAGTCTCCCCTCCATTCATGTCTGTTTCTGGCCAGGGCCTTCACTTCACCTCTTTCCATGTTAACCCGTTGTCTTCTAGCTCTCTGTTAATATTTATTCAGGTGGTGATGTTGACGGAATTAATTGAAAACAATAAGAATTAATGTAACAAAACGAACGGTAAATATTTTATTTATTTTGGTAACAAAAAGGTGTTTTGTTTAGTTCTCGAAAGGGTATGTTGTTAGCGACGAGCAGGGGTGTGTCTACCTCGTGCGGATGCTGGGAATGAACTGCCTCCTTCGAACCCCACTTATCATGTCGACTAATTTTGCGGTTTTAGATAATGACCAGAAAAGCCATAAATTCTGCCTCTGCGTTTTAAAGATGAGAAACTTTTATGGATTTCAAGAATTGACATGACGAGTGTGGCACTCTGTGGGCATCGTAATCAATTAAGTGTTTCTTTGAAAGAAACATTAATCTTATACAATCTGTTTAGGATAACATTTCGTTTCGTAAAACGTGCCCCTCTTAGCATCTGCTCTGTATTTACATGTGAATTTTGAATGACTAATGTTGTTTCGTTTTTGAGAAAAAATAATTAAAAATTAAGAAAATAAAATTAGCAGAAATAGTAATTATAGCGTATCGCTATATATTACTTTTCTAGGATGTCATTGGTCTGTCTTGTTTTCTTTTTGCAGTTGGTTGGTAATCCAGGGCCTGCTTGGTTATAACATCTGTATTTTTCCTTAATGTGTGTCCAATAAATTTCCATTTGCGTCTATTTATCGTTTTGGCTATCGGCTCTTGATTAGTTTTTCTCCAAAGTTCCTTGTTACTTATCCGATTTGGCCAATATATTTTTAATATTCGCCTGAAGCATCTATTTACAAACGTTTGAACCTTTTGTATAATCTTTTTCTCTAATTTCCAAGTTTCTGCTGCATATAGCAAAATGCTCTTTACATTTGTATTAAATATTCTGATTTTGGTTTTGGTTGTTAATATATTGAACTCCCATGTTTTCTTCAGCATATAGAATGCTGGGATAGATTCTGGGCTCTAGTTATCTTTCCATTAATTTCTTCTTCTATTCCATCGCTAGCGTCAATTATTCTTCCCAGATAGCAAAACTTCTGTACATTTTCTACTTCTCCTTCAATGAATATCCCAATTTCTCTTTTCGTATTTATCTTCATAAGTTTGATTTTTCTTGTGCTAATCTCTAATCCTATTTTTCTTGTTTCTTTTGTCACCTTTTCTGTTTTTTCTGCATATGTTGTCTTTTTTCGGACACCAGACATATAATCCGCAAACTCTAGATCTTCAAGCTGACCGAAAGCATTCAATCTAATTCCTGTTTTATTTTTCGTTGCTTTCTTCATGATGCAGTCGATTAAGATCAAAAATATGGTGAAATAAAATACACCCTTGTCTGACTCCACTGTCTATGTTGATTTGTTCTGTGAGTTTCTCATTGTGCATGATTTGTGCGGTATAATTTTCATAGAATATTTTGATGATTCTTATGTATTTTACTGGAATTCCATATCTCTTTAATATTTCCTACATTTTTCTGTTAATCCGGTCAAAGGCTTGTCTAAAGTCAATGAAATTTATATAGATTTTGCTCTGCCATTCTATTGTTTGTTCTACAATATTTCTTAATGTGTCAATATGATCTGTACATGCTTTATTACTTCAGAAGCCCGCTTGGTTTGGTCTTAACAACTGGTCTATAGTTCATCCTTTCTAGTATCGTCCTTGTCATGAATTGACTCACTGTAGAAAGTAGTGTTATTGCTCGCCAATTGTTGCAATTCGTTTGATCTCCCTTCTTGGGTATATTTACAATTATACCTTTTTTCCAATCATCAGGTATTCTCTCCTCCTGCCATATTTTGTTTATTAGTACATACAGGATTTCTTTCGATGTCTATCTATCTGCTTTCAGTAGTTTAGCTTAGTTCTTCCTTTAGTTTAGTTCTTCCTTTATTTCTTCATTTTCCATTTCGTGTTCTATTATTCTGTTGGCATATACTTCTCTGAAATGTTCGATCCATCTCTCAACTATTTCCTTTTCATTTCTTCAATATTTTCCTGTTTTTGTCTTTGACATGCTCAACATTCATTTTTCCGCGCGAGCGGATAGTATATTTAAAATCGTTAAAAAGGGTTCTATCACAACAGAACGTTGTGGTGACTTAAAACATGTAAACCTGTGTAAGTATAACTATCCAGTCAAAGTTAAACCTCACGTTTGCTTTACTTAAGAGTTATACTTATTTTAGGTGATAACACTGATGATGGAATATTGATTCCGAAAACGTTCTGTTGTGATATAGCCCTTTTAAGGGATTGGAAATATACCTTTTACAAGATAAGGTTTTTATTTTTACTGATTTATGGTATTCAGCCAGTTACAGGAATTTTTCCTTGTGATATTTTTAATAATTGTAGCAAATGTGAGCCAGTGGTATCCAATAGACGCCGTAGGCTGTGTACAGCGTGTATTGGAGACCACCGCCTTAGCAAAAATAAAAAGGAAATACCACCCATTGAATACTAAAAACAGGAGAAGAGGTATGTCACTGTTTTGCTTTGATAAGAAAAATACATTTCCTATTTACCAAAATCCCATAAAATAGTATTTGTACTTTCCACTATGCATAACGGGGCAAGCATTTCTGAAAATGGAAAACCTGACATAATTCTAAATTACATATTATAATGAAACTAAATCAGGAGTAGATACATTAATAGATACATTATCATGCAGTATTATGTCGGTTCTCCAGAAAGATACGAAATTAGCCTATGTTTGTTTTTTTGTGGGATGATAAACATAAATACTATCAATTCTTATGTGATCTACTGACATAATTCCCACAAAGCAAATATAAAGCTTTGTGACAGTTTGACTCAGATACGTCTAAAAGTAGGAGACTATTAGTAGGAGATGTTAGAATGATTTTTTTGGTGCCAAAAAAGGGCACAGACCAACTAATTAGTTGGTCTATTGAACTGGCAAGTACCTAGTTTTTTCGAGCAGGGAAGCATGGTGCCCTTTAAGCATGTTCTTAATTTAATCTTGTAACATCGACTGGTAGTCATCATATTTTTACAAAATTTAAAATGTAAACCATGTATCATGAAGTTACCACTTTAAATAGTGTGCTAGTTTCAATTACTTAGCAGAATGCACTGAAGATGTTCTGAATTACAACGAAAACGTTTTGCACGACATTTTATGAAGTTTTAATAAACAATTTTTATACCAGTACACAATTTAAGTTTTTACTTCTGTATGAGTTTTTTTTAAACTATGGTATACAGCCAACTATTGAGATTTTCCCATTGATTTGATTTTTTTTATACTTACATACAAAATTTAAGTCTTTGTAAATGAACATTCAGCGACATTTATCATCATTAATGTTTTTCAACTTGTCAAAGTGAACAGCACAGTTTAGCAAATATTCAGACGAAGATATCAATGAAATATTAGTTAAAATTATTTATAAATACAGTTTTATTCATGAAATAATCTTACCGAATTACACTCAAGCGCTTAAAATTGCCGATTTGTATTGCCCTCATGACAATTTGACATTAAATGCGTAACCAAAAGTTTTTTTTTTGGTTAATTTTCTTAAATGTGACTGTTGTCACAACTATAAAACTCGTTGTAATTAAACAGAAACGAATTACTTAAATTTATTCTCAGTTTAATAATGTAAGTAGATTATTCCCAGTATAATAATAATCTGATTGGGCAGTATTAAACACGTGATGAAAA
Source organism: Diabrotica virgifera virgifera (assembly GCF_917563875.1). Lineage (NCBI taxonomy): Eukaryota > Metazoa > Arthropoda > Insecta > Coleoptera > Chrysomelidae > Diabrotica > Diabrotica virgifera. The sequence continues at coordinate 97,571,908 of NC_065448.1, read as the reverse complement.
ATCTTACCACACGATTGGAAATTAAAATCATTCAAAACTAATCAATAAAATTGCGTTGTTTAGGGCTGTATTCTAAATTTATTGTCATTAATTAAAATCTTCCTTTATGCTTTTTATTCTTCTGTTAATTTTCTTTACTTAACTCAGATATTTATATTTCAGTCAATTTCGTATGAAACATTTTACACTTTTCGCATATGAATACTTTTTATACCATCCTATTTCAAAGGGAAAACTTTTATAAGTGAAATGGTTATACGTTGTCGGAAAAGTAGACGTTGAGTATGGAAATGTAGCGTAACTCTGTACAGAGATGTAACCGTCTGTAAATTACATTTATTTTTTAATAGTAATTTTAGCAAAACTGATGCAAGGAGGCCGCTTAAAAGTTCCGTAAATGTTTGCTAGGACTTTATGAGCTTGCGTAATACCGAGAAGGGGTCGTTTTATCTAGAATCTAGAGTAATATTTTTTTTTATTTTAACTACGTTTAAGTATGGTCTTTCCAAATGTAGGATTAGAAATAGGTTATTTATCCTTTATGTATTATGCGGGAGTTTAGTTCATTGAAGAATCTATTTGGTAATTTAGCAACTGATAAATGAAATCTTTACACAAATATGAAAGTTTTAATGTCTCAGTTCGTTAGTACATATTATAAAACAAGAGTGTAACGGTTCACACGTTACGAAATGACTTTTGAACTCTTTAATTATTGTATAATTTTTTTCTGTTGATTTGTTTCAAATTCTCTAATTTTGTCGTAAATAAATATTTACGTAACGTCATACTTCGGTGTACGGAACGTACTCTACGCCACCTAGTGGCGAATATGACCTCGCGTTCTGAGAGTTTGACGTTTACCTTGTCGGAGAAGCGCATCTCGCTCGTCACTCGACTTGTGTGCCCGGAATAGGTCAGCCTTAGTACCCAAAATGGCGGGTTGATAATTTCAATTATAGTAAAGCCTTTTAGTTAACGCCTTCAGTTCAGTAGTGAGAGGAAAATACCCATTGTTTTCTGGAGTAGGGATTGAAGTACCTCGATGGAACCTTACTAAAATCAACCCGGTAAATACTTAAATCCATATATTTTTTTGAAGTTATACTTCTTTAGGCACGAGCGTGAATTTATACATTCCCTAGCGCATGCGCACACCGACAGTATGGTATTAGTCGCTACATCTTTTAAGTTATGTAGCGCAAATAAGGTGTGCGTGAAAAGAATGCATTATTAGTGTTTTTAGTAAATATATTTATTATAATTTTTATGTCTGTGGATTTGTCTTCCTCCTTATAAGTATTATTGGAAATGTTTATTTTCAATTAATGTATCTGTCACCGTGCTTGTAATTATGTCCGAGAAATGATCGACTGAATACAAAAGCGGTGGTAGCTGATCGGTAGAGCATTCGCCTAGGGATCGAGAGGTCCCCTGTTCGAATCCTGACAAAGTCATATCTTTTTTTTCTTTCTAAAATTAATTTAATATTTAAATACGATACAAAAAAACTGTTTAAAGTAGATAGGTATATTGATTGCGTTGAAATCATAATATGATGTTATAATTTATTATTATAGAGGTATAAGTTCTTACGTGCGTACAAAGTACACACACATTCTTTTTTGACATACAGAGGTTAATGACATGCATGTTACATTATTTTTACATCTAATAAAATATTTCTTCCAATTCAATTTTCATAGTAAATTTATTAGTTGAATTTAGTATATTTTAATCAGTCCCATATCTATAGATAATATTCATCCAGAGAAAATCCTAACCTTATATTTTGTTTGTTATACAACAGTCAAAATTTCTTTCCAACATAATTAATAAGTATCCTATAATTATTTTAAAGAAATCATATTCATTCTGTATTTAAATCCCAAATCCACATGTCTGTAATTAGAAATTATCACATAAATTCTTGTCAAGGTCAAATTTTGTCAAAACTTCAATAATTCAGTAATTTTTTTTTGTGTAGCTAATGACCTTTTTTACATTATTTCCTACAAAAACACTTCTCTAGTTTCTCTTTTTCTCCTGTTTTTTTTCTTACACTTTTCCATTGAAACTAAGACTGGGAAAATATTTGTTTTAGCATTTTGGGGAAATAATATACTTAACACATGGGAAGTCATAGACCCTCACCCACCTGAGAGGAACCTCGTATTCCGGCTACAGTTTAGTCACTTGGGGAGAAAGCTTTCTGGAGCGTTCATATGCCCTGGGGGGTTTAACCCCCAAAACCCCCTGGGTGCGCCACTGCCAAGGAGGGTTTGGAGCGATACCCAAACAGGTAGGGGAAATTAAAACATGGTATTTTAGCTAATTTGGGACCTATAAATCCTTTTCAATTTACATTTGAATGTGTAATTTACGTACGATCAAGACTGCGAAACAGAAAACTATAAAACTTCGCCAGAATGGCATGGATCAACAACCCGTCAGAACAAAACAGGGAAGAATACAAAATATCGAGAAACAAAGCCAACTCAACAAATAAAAAGAAGAAAAAGAAGAAAAATGACTCGTTTCGCTGGAGGATATTGAAAAAGACAGAGAAAACTATCAAAAGTCAAAGCAGCAAAAAATACGCCCAGCATTAAAACAAGAGGACTAAAAAAGCAAAAAAAGAAAAACCTTGTTTGAGGACAGACAGATCAGCAAAATATGGGAAGAATATTACGAAAAAATGGTATTCACTGTGAAGGAAATACACTGCGATGAAGAAGTAAGGCCGTACAAGATAACGACGAATAAAAAATTTTCACAGAAGATGAAATAACTATGGAATAAAATACGGAGGAAGAGAATTACGTAAAGGATTAAACCAGCTAATACAACAAATATGAACAAAACAGACTACCAGCCGATTGGAACGCAGGTATTATAGCAGGTACCGATATATAAAAAAGAAGATCTAGAGGAGTGCGAGAATTACAGAGGAATAACTTTATTAAACAACACATATTATAACATTCTAGAAAATATACGAAACATAAGACTTAAATCATGCACTGAACGAATATTAGGAAAATACCAGAACTGGTTCAGACCGGGGGAGGTCTACGATTAATTCCATACATACATTGGAGCAAATAATTCAACAATCGAGAGAATACAACAGAGAAATGCACCTAATATTCATGGATTTCAAAAGCGCTTTTGATACAACCAATCGGACAAAAATGATGGAGCAGCTAGAGAATGTTGGAATTTTGAAAAATTAAGCCATATGCTAACAGTGAGCCTAAAGAACACCAGAGCAAGGATCAGTTTCAACGGAACAACTTCTAAGGTGATTAATGTACACAAAGGCGTGAAACAAGGTGACTCTGTCTCTCCAACAGTATTTAATCTGATATTAACAATATCAGATATTGACATAATCTGTAATCATGAGGATGACAAACTTGCAAACAAAAACATTATTACAGATCAACTTCAAATAGTAACGTATGCAGATGATTCAGTCATCAGAGCGAAGACGAAGATAACACTTGCTGTTGGAAAATTACATAAGGAAGCGAAGAGAATAATAGGACTCGAGAGAAACCAGCTCACAGCAAAATACATGGCGATAGGGAAAGATGAGCCAACTCAGAAATATCTAATAACACAGAACCATAAATTTGAAACTGTATCCACCTTTAGCTAATTAGGAGTAAAAATAGGGAAAACCGGAAAAGAAAGAACAGAGGAAAGAATCCTGAAGGACAGAAAAACATCTACACGGTAGAAATCTGCTGAGAAGCAAGACTCTAAGTATAATATTGTTACGCGATTGACTCTACTATTTTATTTATTTATATCCTTAGGCACTAAGTTTAATTTAAATAAAGGAAGACTTATATTATTTTATTTACATCACTTATTTATTTTAATAATTACAAATAACACCAACTAACACATCTAATTTATTTACAAACTCAAATTTATGATTTAATTAACTAAACATAATAATTACGATAACTAATAAATACATTTCACTAAATCCGATTCGAATACAATTATATCACGCGTCGCGGCTCGTTCATTGACTGACTGGCCTGTGCTCGAATTTCTGTTCTTAAATACTCTGACAGCGGTCGTCTCGAATCGCCGTGGAAGGTCTGGCCTTTACTCATAACGCCGAGAAGATTCAAGAATAACTAGGCCGGGTTGTGAGGCGTCACATTGCCCCTCCTTAAAAGATGGTTCCTCCTGGAACCTTGTCGGGACTGGAACTGGATGCTGGTATCTGCAACTGGACCCTCTTTTACAACTCCCAGTTGTATATAAATGGCAGGGGACGGTCTTCGCTCCGCACCAGTAACTATGCGGATTGCAACAGACTAACACCTAGACCTCGGTGTCTTGGAAAATTTCTTCTACCATATTTCGGATAACTCTCCAGTCTAATTGGCGGCATTCTAACTTTGGCATGACTAACTTTTGCACGTCGGACTCCAACACGTGCTCTCTCAATTGAAATAATGCATCCCATACATCTTGGTAGGTAGGTTGGTCATGGATAGTGTCTTTTGTTACCAGATAGAATAGGTAACGTGATGCATCTTGGAGTTTCAATGCTTTGCCAGGAGCTGGCAGTTGGCATTGAAGTTCTGCAACTCGACCAAACTTCCTTCGAAAGGCGGATGCCAACCCTCGTGCGTCTTTGATACTGGCCGGGATGGTATGGACCAGTGAATAGTCATCGGGAAGTGCGTGTAGATCTCGCTTTTCTTCATTGGTAACACCATGTCTCGCTTTACCGGTACCTCCATAGGCCCCCATGAACTCCTCGAACGTGAGGTCAGGTATTTCTCGAACTTGGTTTACGTCCACTTCTTCATCTACGTCGTGGTCTCCCTCGTACGGCGCCAACCGGTTATGATGGACTATCATCGGCTTTCCCCTAGGAATCTTGCTTATTCGGTAGATAACGTCATTAATTTTCTTGACAATGAGATACGGACCTTCCCAGAACTGCTGCAACTTGGGAGAACAACCTGTTCGCTTCTTTGGATTATAAAGCCAGACTTTGTCGTTCTCCCTGAAACATCCCTTCTCGGCTTGGGTATCGTATCGTTTCTTCATTCGGTCGCTAGCGATCTGAAGATTAGAACGGACCAACTCATGTATATCGTCCATTCTTCTTCTTAATTCATTCACGTAATCCTCACCAGCAACATCTTCTCCAGGTCGACATCCAAACTCTAAATCACAGGGTAGACGCATCTCACGTCCAAATAGGACTTTTGCTGGTGTTTGGCCAGTTGATTCATTAACAGCAGATCTATAGGCCATTGCGAAGAACGGAAGGTACTGGTCCCAGTCTCGTTGATGATTGGACACCATCTTTGTCAAATACTTGCCGACTGTCCTATTCATACGCTCCACCATTCCATCCGATTGCGGGTGATAGGCCGTGGTTCTTGTCTTCTTCATGCCTAGTTTATCACAGATTCCTTGAAATAGATCGCTCTCAAAGTTCCTTCCTTGGTCACTATGGATCTCCAGAGGCACTCCGAATCGGCTGATGCAGTCTTTGATTAACGCATCTGCAATAGTGGCGGCCTTCTGGTCTGGAATTGCGTAGATCTCAACCCATTTCGTGAAGTAATCCATTACCACCAACATGTATTTGCATCCATTGTCACTTTCTGGAAATGGCCCGGCAATATCCAAAGCTATTCTTTCAAACGGACTTCCAACATTGTACTGTCTCATAGGACCCTTCCTTTTCCGGTAGGGTCCGTTACTTGTATCACAGGTAGTACATTTCTTACACCAGTCCTTCACATCGTCGGAACTATTCATCCAATAAAATCGTTCCCGAATTCTCTGAAGGGTCTTCTTTACACCAAAATGCCCTCCTGATGGACTGTCGTGTAACTGACGAAGTACTTCGGCTACTCTGCTTTTTGGAATCACCATATTTACCAGCTGGTCAAGTTTGTCTTCATCCTCTTCCTCTTTCACGGTCCTAACTTTACTGTACCCGCCAGAGGCCTGGGTAGCTGATTCGTATTCGAGGGCGGCAGACAAGACATCGACCAGCGTCTTGTGACGAGCTAACCGCAGTGTTCTTTGTATTTCATGATCACGAAGGCCATCAATGAATGTTTGAACAGCCAACTTTTCCATCATGTCTTCGGGAGCTGTTGGATATGCATACCGTACTAACCTGGCAATATCGACCTCGTATTCTTGAAGAGCTTCATCTTTCTTTTGTCGTCGATTTTTAAGCCGCGCCTGATAGACATACTCCAAATGTTCCTGCCCATAGCGCATGTTTAGTCTCTTCATAAGTTGTTCATAATCATTAGTTTCCTCTACTGCTATGGTCTCAAGTACATCTAAAGCCTCTCCTCGAAGAGCAATAACCAGGTTTACAGCTTTGTCTTTTTCAGACCATCCGTTCGCTCTTGCACCTGCTTCGAACTGTTTCACATAACTGTTCCAGGAAGACTTTCCGTCGAAATTTGGCACCTTAACACGAGCAAGACTCACACTCCCTTCAACTATCGACTGTGGCTCCAACTTGTATTCGGTTTCATCATCTTTAATGTCTGTTAAGATGGGTTCCATACCTTTGTCTATTTTTTCCGTTTCCTCCATTTTCTTTTCTATTTCCTTGATCTTTTCTTCAAAAGTAGATTTTATGGACGATATCTTGTCGTCAAAATCCGAAGTGACTTTAGAGATCTCGTTAGTCATTTTGCTGTCAAGGGATGAAATATCACCCGAAACTTTCTTCTCTAACGATGCAATGTCTGTCGAAACTTTCAAAACATCCGAGGAAACTTAAGAAATTTCACTAGAAACTTTGGTCTCCAACGACGTAATTGACCAAATCAAAGCAGCATGATTGTTTTCAAACAAATAGGTTTCTGGATCTTGACCCTCTTCCTGAAGAGCGTTCTTTAGACGTTCGACTAGATCAGCCTTTTTCCCAGTAGAACTCAGGTCCCTTTCTTCCAATTCAAGTCTCAGGTCTGCAATTTTTAGCTTAAACAAGGTAGACATGATCACACACTTTATTTATTACGATTTATATTTTATTTATTTTAAGTATCCTCACTTCTGCACCATTTGTTACGCGATTGACTCTACTATTTTATTTATTTATATCCTTAGGCACTAAGTTTAATTTAAATAAAGGAAGACTTACTTATATTATTTTATTTACATCACTTATTTATTTTAATAATTACCAATAACACCAACTAACACATCTAATTTATTTACAAACTCAAATTTATGATTTAATTAACTAAACATAATAATTACGATAACTAATAAATACATTTCACTAAATCCGATTCGAATACAATTATATCACGCGTCGCGGCTCGTTCATTGACTGACTGGCCTGTGCTCGAATTTCTGTTCTTAAATACTCTGACAGCGGTCGTCTCGAATCGCCGTGGAAGGTCTGGCCTTTACTCATAACGCCGAGAAGATTCAAGAATAACTAGGCCGGGTTGTGAGGCGTCACAATATGAACCTATATAAGACCTTAATAAGACTTGGTGTTACATATGGGATGGAAACAACGACGATTAACAAGAGGAAGATAGCCTTCTGAAATTTGAAAGAAAAATAATGAGAACAATACTGGGCCACAATGTAACAAAAAAGGGAGAAATAAGAATGAAAACAAATGCAGAAGTTGAAGAAAAATTAAAGAGAAAAATATAGTCAGATAAAAAAACTCAACCCAACGCAAATACGGGACATTTAGGCGTCCCGAGATACTTTTTCGGGACTCCGGGACAAATCGTAAAAAAAACGGGACAATCCCGTTTCTATTTTGGTCACCCTAGTTTACACACATATTGCTTAACTCATTGCCATTCTGTCAAATACATTGTATAGCATCTATGAGTACTCGTTTAGTTTAATACGACCTATGGTATGTTTTGTGTAAAAAATTACCAGATACAATTCATTTTACATTTTCGTACCTACGGAGCATTTTCGATTTCTACGTTCTTATCTCACGATGATCATCCCTATCTCACGATTTTCTCTTCTGTGATAATGGCTTCTATTGGCACCAATTCACCAGGATCAGCTGCTGTATTATACCTCCAAAAAGATCTTTTATGTGACAGTCTCAAAGTGGTTACTATAATTTGAATATGTAAATGGCCTAAAATGAGACTTGATTGCAATAGCTTATATGGCACACTCAACACTAAAAAACAGTTCTCCAATTGTCAGTTGTCTAATTGAGATATGGTCTAACGGCTAATGTCTAAGTCTAACCCAATCACGAAGAGTTTGTTTTCGCTTGGAAGTTAGGAATGATGCCGGTATTGTAGAGTAAATTAGAAGATTGCTTTGCTGTACATTGCCAAGCTAACTTGCTATTAATTGCAATTAACGTAGAGTCATTCGGATTCTCATCGAAGACATTTTAGATCAGTGCAAATAGCAAAAAACAATAAAAAATTAATAGCAGGATGAGACCAATTCCAAATGAAAGTACACATATTAGGATAACATGTGGAACATTTTTCACCAAATCTGGATGAGGGGAACATGGGTTGGGGGAGCGCTTTTAGGGGTGAAAACGGTTAATTACGATTTGCAGCAAAACGGCACATCCTATCGAAAAAAGTTAAATCTCAAAGTTGTAGGCTCTAAGAAGATCTTGTAAATAAGCATTTTTCACATAACCTCAAAATATCCGAGAAAATTGGAAAATTTGATGTTTTTGATTTTATTTTTTTTCTCACTGAAAAAAATTTTTTTTTTACCAAATATGATGGAAACTTACCTCTTTATGTCCCAAACAAGCTTTAATTTTTTTGTATAAAAATTTTTTTTAAAACTCTTGTTTTTTATGTTTAAGGGAAAATGTAAGCATTTTTTCAATTGAAAAATCTCCCGAAACTTTTTTAGCTTTTTTAAAGAAGTTGGCATTTTTTTTTGTTTATTGAAACCTCTATTTTCTGATGGTGTAAAAAAATATATACGTTACTGTGGAAAATTTTGTCACAAAAGGCAAAAAACCGGACATTTATTTTCATCCCCTCACCATTTTCAGATTCTCAGACGTAATGTAAGTTGTATAGCGAGTAGGTGCAGCCCAGCCAGAGGCAGCTACATCGTTTTTGATGGGTACCCCGACATTGAAAAAACAGTTACTGCCACAACAATATCAGCAACTACTTCAACTAAAAGTGTAGAATATAGTCGCAGGAAAATGTCAGAACATATTCCAGAATTCAATTATCAATATCACACAAAAATACCATTTTTACCAGGAAAAATTTTTATCTAACGAAAAAGACAAGGATAAAATAATAAAAACATTACTTGAAAGATTAGAGTCAGTATATAGGCTTTTATTGTAAGCAATCAGAAGAAGATGCCGATGCTGACATAATTAAGACGTCGATAGAAATTGCCAGAGATAGTAATAAAACTATCATAGTTGTGGGTCAAGATATTGATCTTTTGGTCCTTTTGAATCAATTCAATACTCATAAGTATGACATTTATTTCCTCAAGGCAGGTTCTGGTAATATAAAAGATCAATTTTTTACCTCGTACAGTTTTAAATATGAATGCTTCAAAAATATCGTTGCATTTCTGCATTGTTTTTCGGGTTGCGATACAATATCGGGTTTTGCAGGAAAAGGAAAGAAAAACATGGTGAAAGCATTATTATACAATAAAAACTTGTCACATTTAGCCAATATTTTCTACAAAAAAGATGCAAGTAAAGAAAATATCGCCAAAATGGTTTACAATTAATTCTTCAATTTATAAATGTAGAAATGAAAATATAAGTTTGAATCAATTAAGATTTAACAAATACCAATTAGCAAGAGTAAAATCTTCTTTTAAACTAGCTAATCTCCCACCAACTGAAGGCGCAGCAGAACAATACTGTTACAGAGCATACCATCAGATTCAATCTTGGATGGGTAACAAACTGACGGCAGCAAATTGGAGCTGGAAGTAACATGAACGTGGCATTGTACCCATATTCACAAATGCAGAATTAATTCCAGAAATATTACTAAAAAGTATTTGCTGCAGCTGTGAGACTGGATGCAATAGTCAAAAATGTGGGTGCCGAAAGCATGGTTTGAAATGTACCAATTTATGTTCAAATTGTACTTCTGATAAATGCTCCAATGTCGAAAAACCATTTTTTTTTGACATCAATGAATATGATGACATTATGGATGAGCAACCAACGCCAAATGAAGAAAATGTAGACGAAGACCATGATGGTCTAGAAGATTTAGAGGAAACTGCAGAATCTGTAAGCATTACCGAATCTGATGAAGAAATGCCATCAAAGAAGCAAAATTTTAATTAATTTATGAAAAATTGGCCATTAAAATTATAATAATTACTTTTTTTTGTATTAAATAAACTTTTTCGTTAAAAAAGTTGTTGCGACTTTTAATTTGGTTCATGAGAAAAAAGTTTAAAAAAAAATGTAGTTTATAGGTAATAGTCGGAGAGATAGAAGCGGATTTTGTGCGTGATAAGTAATATGGAAAAACTATACGGGGATATGTTGAATTAGTTGTATACATGACTTTCACCAACGGCCGGAAACCAGAGTTGGGGCCGAGGGTAGTTATAAGGGGTCAAATTCGCGGATTTTATTATTTTTTTTATGACGCTCATGATCGAGATAGTGCACCAAAATTTCGGAATAAGTAGGTCATGACGTAACTAAGTAAAATCTCTAGGGGCGGAACGCTGCGTGGCCGAAAAAAGGGGTAGGTGTAGGGGTGAATATAAAAAATATAAAGGGTTTTTTGCGCTGTTCTTGATTGAGATAGTAGACCAAAATTTGGAAATAAGTAGATCATGACATTACTAAGTAAAATCCCCAGAGCCGGAAACCAGAGTTGGAGATGAGGGTAGTTACAAGGGGTCAAAGTCGTCGTTTTTATTATTTTTTTTGTGACGCCCATGATCGAGAGAGTGCACCAAAATTTGGAAATAAGTAGGTCAAGACGTAACTAAGTAAAATCTCCAGGGGTGGCACGCTGCGTGGCCGACAAAGGCGTGGGGCACTGGTGAATACAAAAAATATTAGGGGTTTTTTGCGACGTTCGTCATTGAGAGAGTTCACCAAAATTTGGGAATAAGTAGACCATGACATAACTAAGTAAAATCCTCAGAGCCGGAAACCAGAGTTGGGCATGAGGGTAGTTATAAGGGCTCAAAATCGGCGTTTTTATTATTTTTTTTTGTGACGCTCATGATCGAGATAGTGCACCAAAAGGGTACCCCCCGTTAAGATAGGCAAAATGCCCTCACTCCCAGAATTCAATTTTATAATTTTTTTTACGTTCTATGCAACTAAAAAAGGAGATAACGCGGATTTTTAGCTCGCCACCCCCCTTACCCCTCCCCCCACAGCCAAAAACGTAGATTTTTAGATTTAATTTTTTTTAGTTGGGTTGCAATCGATTTAAAAATTTCAAAAAATTCACACGTGTAGCTGAGGCTTTTACAAAACATGTCTATTTTTTGTGGACCCGTAGGTCGAGTGTACATAACCTCAAATTTTTTTTTAACTTTTTTAAAACCTATAACTTTTTTTTGGAGGGGCCTACAGGTCCAGTTTTTTTTGCATTTTGTGTATTTTATCAAAGTCTATCTCTCTGATTTTTTTCAGATTTTTCCGTTAGGTGCGCCATCTTGAAAAATCAGGAAAACTGTATTTTTAGGGGGTTTTTAGGGATTTTCTCCATTTTATAGACTGCAACATAGATCAACTGAAGGTTTTTTTAATATATTATGTATAATTTGAAATAACTATTTTAGGATTATCAAAAATTGGGCAAACCACCTTTAAACCCCCCCACCCCCAAAAACCATGTTTTTTTAAGTTATGTAAGGGTTTTTGCGGGCTTAATGATATTTTTTGAGATCGATACAGCCTGAATATTTTTTTTCATTTTTTTACGTTATATGTGATTAAAAAATAAGACCAAACGCATATTTAGCCCACCACCCCCTCCCCTGCCCCCACAAAAACGTCAATTTTTCTATTTTTTTTTTGTTTAGTAAAGTTGCAATTAATTTAAAAATTTTATGAGGCTTCTAAAAAACATATCTATTTTTTTAGACCCGTAGGTCGAGTGTACAATACATAATATAACCTTTTATAACGAATACATATAAACTTTGAGTTGGTCACTTTATGACTTTCATAATAATAATTTTTAATCGAGTTAAAGCCTTGAAAATGGCTATTTTCGCGTTTTTCAAATTTTAAATTGCATGTAACTCGACAACAGTTAATGTTATAGAAAAATCACAAGAGGCCTTTTTTGCTCAGGTTGATCCAGAGAATCTAAAACAAATTTGTCCTAAGTGAAAAAATTGATTTTTTGAATTCGTTTAAAAAATTGTTTAAACAATTTTCCGACCGCGGTACTGCCTTTCACCTTGTGGATTTGTTATAAGGACCTGTTTTTGAGCAAGTTTGTGCAAAAAAATGAATCGGAATAATTTACCTAATGGGGACAAGCATACAGCATGGACTATTTGCAATATGAGCCAAACGAAGATGGTTTGGAAAACATTAAACGATAGATACTGTTGTAGATGTGAGTTGCGGAAACGGCAACATAACCATAGGCTGTTGTTCGCATGTAGCTGCCATAATATGATGTTTATCGCATGGAAGATATTTTACAAAAATCATCAAGCCAGCAGAATATCTTACAAAACTCTTTGACAATACAGATGTTATACCTGTAATAGACGAAGACAGCGATGAAGACTTTAGAACTGTAAAGTGTAATACCAACGAATATACTCTCCGAATACGCTAAGGGTATATACGAAGCGATATATTATTTGGTAATACATTCTTTATTCTTTTTATGGTGTTTTACGTGGCAGTAAACGTGAAGCAAAATGACATTTTAATAGGCAGAGCAGAGATATAGGTTATGTAGATGGTACAAGCACATATTTGAATAATTACAATATGTATAATGTAAGGTAATATTAAGGTACCTACTAAATACAAACTAATGAACAAAGAACAAAATGTTTTGATTCACAAAACGACAAGAAGTATGATATATTAAAATAATGTATTTTTCTTAAATTGATTATTCTGTTTTATTTTGGTTTTTTGTATCCTACCTAAAAGATATCACAATGATATATTTACTTTATACAAAAATATTGCAAAAATTTGAAATTATTTTGTTAAATGTAGTTTACTTGAGGACAAACTGAGCAACAGATATACTGAGAAAAAAAAAATGAAAACGAAAAAATGATGATTTATTGGGCAGGTTGAGAGGGAGGAGGGCTAAAATTGAGCTAAGGCTTATTTTTAAACACATCAAACGTAAAAAAAACGAAAAAAAGAATATTCAGGCTGTATTTATCTCAAAAAATATTAAGCCTGGATCCCGCGTTAATGGTATCTAGTCGGACAAACTTTGACGTAGGTATGGAAACAGGGGAAGTTTTAATTGTAAAACGTAATTTTAATTGTGGAACGTGTCATCCTGGCAAGTTTATGATTGTGAAAACTAGCAGGTGGTTTTTAAGTTTATTCAATAGCAAATTATATAAAATATACCTAAAAACTCAGTTATTTCAAATTATTCCTACATAACCTATAAAAAAAACCTTGAGTTAATCTATTTTGAAGTATATAAAATGGAGAAAATCCCTAAAAAGCACCGAACAAATCAGTTTTGCGGATTTTTGAAGATGGCGCACCTTACGGAAAAATCTGAAAAAGTCAGAAATATAGTTTTTGATAAAATACACAAAACACAAAAAATAGACATGCAGCCATCACCAAAAAAATATACGTACCTATTAAAAACAAAAAAAAAGAGGTTATAATATGTACACTCGACCTTCGGGTCCATAAAAATAGATGATCTGTAAAAGCCTCAGCTTGTGCGTGTGAATTTTTTGTAAATTATAATTTAATAATTATTAATTATTAAATTTACACAATTTAATTAAAAAAAATGACCATTTAGAATAGTTAATTACAAAAATGCCACAAAGAAATAGCTTCAGAATAACATTTGTAATTGCAAACCAACTTAAAAAAAAATAAAATCGAAAAATTGACATTTTTGACTGTGGGGGAGGGGGAATAGGGGAAGTGGGCTAAAATTACAGTGACTCCTATTTTTTAAAATCATATAGAACGTAATAAAAATTAAAAAAATATTCAGGCTGTATCGACCACAAAAAATATAATTAGACCCGCAAAAATCCTTACAAAACTTTAAAAAACATCGATTTTGGGGGGTTTAAAAGTGTTTCGCCCAACTTTTGAATATCCTAATATACTCAGTTATTTTAAATTATACATAATCTATTAATAAAACCTTGAGTTGATCTATGTTGCAGTCTATAAAATGGAGAAAATCCCCAAAAACCCCCTAAAAAAACAGTTTTCTTGATTTTTCAAGATGGCGCACCTGACAGAAAAATCTGAAAAAAATCAGATACATAGCTTTTGATAAAATACACAAAATGCAAAAAAAATTGGACCTGTAGCTCTCTCCGAAAAAAAATTAATAGGTTTTAAAAAAGTTAAAAAAAAATTTGAGGTTATGTACACTCGACCCATGGGCCCATAAAAAATGGACATGTTTTGTGAAAGCCTCAGCTACACGTGTGAATTTTTTGAAATTTTTAAATCAATTGCAGCCCAAGTAAAAAAAATTAATTCTAAAAATCTACGTTTTTGGCTGTGGGGGGAGGGGTAAGGGGGGTGGCGAGCTAAAAATCCGCGTTATCTTATTTTTTAGTTGCATAGAAAATAAAAAAATTAATAAAATTGAATTCTGGGAGTGAGGGCATTTTGCCTATCTTAACGGGGGGTACCCTTTGGGAATAAGTAGGTTATGAGGTAACTAAGTACAATCTCCAGGGGTGGAACGCTGCGTGGCCGATAAAGGGGTGTGGGTAAGTGTGAATATAAAAAATATAAGGGGTTTTTTGCGACGTGCTAGATTGAGATAGTGCACCAAAATTTGGGAATAAGTAGACCATGACTTAGCTAAGTAAAATCCCAAGAGCCGGAAACCAGAGTTGGGGATGAGGGTAGTTTTAAGGGGTCAAAGTCGCAGTATGTATTATTTTTTTTGTGACAAGGCACAACATTTGTCCCAAACGCAGCGTTCCGCCCCTGTAGAGTTTACTTAGTAATGTCATGATCTACTTATTCCCAAATTTTGGTGCACTATCTCGATCATGAACGGCAAAAAAATCCCCATATATTTTTATACTCACCCCTGCCTACCACCCCTTTGTACCCCAAGCAGCGTTCCGCCCCTGAAGATTTTACTTAGTTACGTCATAACCTACTTACTCCCAAATTTTGGTGCACTATATCCATCATGACCGCCACAAAAAAAATAATAAAAACCGCGACTTTTACCCCTTATAACTACCCTCGTCCGCCACTCTAGTTTCCGCCTCTGGGGATATTACTCAGTTATTTCATGGCCTACTTATTCCCAAATTTTGGTGCACTATCTCAATCACGAACGTCGCAAAAAACCCCTTACATTTTTTTAGATTCGCCCCTGCCCCACCCCTTTGTCGACCACGCAGCGTTCCACTCCTGGAGATTTTACTTAGTTACGTCATGACCTACTTATTACCAAATTTTGGCGCGCTATCTCGATTATGAGCGTGACAAAAAAAAATAATAAAAAACGGAACTTTGACCCCTTATAACTACCCTCGTCCCCCACTCTGGTTTCCGGCTCTGAGGATTTTACTTAGTAATGTCATGGTCTACTTATTCTCAAATTTTGGTGCACTATCTCAATCACGAACGTCGCAAAAAACCCCTTATATTTTTTATATTCACCCCTACCCCCACCCCTTTGTCGGCCACGCAGCGTTGAGCCCCTAGAGATTTTACTTAGGTACGTCATGACCTACTTATTTCCAAATTTTGGTGCACTATCTCGATCATGAGCGTCATAAAAAAATAATAAAATCCGCGACTTTGACCCCTTATAACTACCCTCGGCCCCAACTCTGGTTTCCGGCCGTTGGTGAAAGTAATGTACACAACTAATTCAACATATCCCCGTATAGTTTTTCCATATTACTTATCACGCACAAAATCCGCTTCCAGCTCTTAGACTATAAGTAGACCGACTTAAAAAAAAATATATATAGTTAAAAAAAAAATAAAAAACACGCTTTTAAAGCACTAAAAATTTTAAAATAACTTTTAAAATTAAAGCTATGTAGTAATATTTTATTTTTAAATTTTTAGTGCTTTAAAAGCGTGTTTTTTATTTTTTTTAACTATAATTTATTCACAAAATTAAAAATCACAGACAACGGCATTAGTGTAGTAAATTTTTAACAGAGGTTCGTTGGTTCCTGCTCGCTATGCAACTTATATTACTTCTGAGAATCTGAAAATGGTGAGAGGTTCACAATAAATTTCCGATTTTTGCCTTTTGTGACAAAATTTTCCACAGTAACGTATATATTTTTTTACACCCTCAGAAAATAGAGGTTTCAATAAACAAAAAAAATGCCAACTTCTTTAAAAAAGCTAAAAAAATTTCGGGAGATTTTTCAATTGAAAAAATGCTTACATTTTCCCTTAAACATAAAAAACAAGAGTTTTAAAAAATATTTTTATACAGAAAAATTACAGCTTGTTTGGGACAGAAAGAGGTAAGTTTCCACCATATTTGGTAAAAAAAATTTTTTTTTCAGTGAGAAAAAAAAATAAAATCAAAAACATCGAATTTTCCGATTTTCTCGGATATTTTGAGGTTATGTGAAAAATGTTTATTTACAAAAGTTGTAGATCTTTTTATTGCCTACAACTTTGTAATTTATCTTTTTTCGATAGGATGTGCCGTTTTGCCGCAAATCGTAATTAACCGTTTTCACCCCTAAAAACGCTCCCCCAACCCATGTTCCCCTCATCCAGATTTGGTGAAAAATGTTCCACATGTTATCTAATATGTGTACTTTCATTTGGAATTGGTCTCATCCTGCTATTAATTTTTTATTTTTTTGGTCCATTTTAGAGCTATCTGCACTGGTCTATTTTATTTGAACGATATTATATTTCATACATGCTGGAGATGACATGCTAGAATTAGCAACAGCATTGGATATGGCGATTGTTAACACATTCTTTAAAAAGAGAGAAACTCAACTTATTACCTACAAAAGTGGACAACATCAATCCCAAATAGACTACTTCATGATAAGGAAAGAAGACATACGTGAATGCAAGGACTGCAAGGTAATAGTTAGTGAGACAGTAAGCCAACAACATAAGCTGCTTGTTCTGGACATCGAAGTAAAAAGCGAAACTAAACAAAAATATCGGAGAGGACCACAAAAAATCAAGTGGTGGATGCTAAAAGATGAGAAGGAAGGTCTATTCAGGGAAAGAATAGTAGAAAAAATATGTTGGAACATGAAAGGAAGCCCTAACACAATTTGGAGAAAAATGGCCAATATTATTAGAGAGACGGCTATTGAAATACTTGGGAAAACGTCAGGAAAGAAGTTTGAAGATAAAGAGACTTGGTGGTGGTCAAATGAAGTACAAGGAAACATAAAAGAGAAGAGAAAATTATATAAAAAGTGGCAAGAAACCAGTTCGGACATAGATCTTCAAAACTATATGGTCGCCAAAAAGGAAGCGAAAGTAGCAGTAGCAAAAGCTAAAGCAGAAGCGTATTCAAACCTATACGATCAACTTGATACCAGGGAAGGCGAAACGAAGATATATAAAATAGCCAAACAGAGAGCAAAGAAAGCAAAAGATTTTAATCAGATTAGATGTATCCGAGATGAAAATAATAAAATACTAGTTCACGAAAGGGATGTCAAAAAGAGATGGAGAAAGTACTTTGACAGCTTATTAAATGAAGAATTTGACAGACAGCCTGTAGAGTCAACGGAGACAGTAGCAGCAATGGTCACCAAAATAACCAACAAGGAAGTGGCTCAAGCGCTTCAAAAAATAAAGAAAGGAAAAGCGGTAGGACCAGATGATATTCCTGGGGAAGTATGGAGAGCATTGGGAGAGACAGGAACAAGGTGGCTAGCAGGTCTATTTAATAGAATTATGGAAGTTGGACAAATGCCAGACGAATGGAGAAGCAGTATACTGGTACCTGTTTACAAAACAAGGGAGATATACAACAATGTACAAACTACAGGGCTATAAAACTGCTTAGCCACACCATGAAAATATGGGAAAGAGTAATTGATAGACGGATACGTGAAGAAACCGAAATATCCGAGAATCAATTTGGCTTTATGCAGGGTAGATCAACAACAGATGCAATTTTCATTATAAGGCAGTTGATGGAAAAATACAGGAGTAAAGAAACAAACGCTCATATGGTATTCATTGATCTTGAGAAAGCATATGATAGAGTTCCTCGAGAGATTCTGTGGTGGGCACTCAATAAGAAAGGAGTCCCTGGTGAATATGTAAAGATTGTGAGGGATATGTATGAGGGAGTAACGACTAGTGTTAGGACAGGTGTGGGAGAGACTGATAAATTTCATGTGAAAGTAGGATTGCATCAAGGTTCTGTGCTTAGTCCGTATTTATTCTCATTAGTTTTGGACCAGATAACAGCGAAAATACAGGGTAACATTCCATGGTGCTTAATGTATGCTGATGATGTCGTGTTAGTAGGAAATAGTGAAAGAGACTTAGAACAAAAACTGGAACAGTGGAGACAAGCTCTGGAGGAAAAAGGTTTAAAACTTAGTAGGACAAAAACAGAGTATTTGGAATGTTCATTTAAAGATGGAGCTACTACAAATAAAATGGTATCTTTGGATGGTGAAATGATTGTAAAAAGCAATAGTTTTAAGTACCTAGGATCGGTATTACAGAGTAATGGAGAAATAGATGGAGATGCATGCAGTAGAATTAGGGCTGGATGGATGAAGTGGAAAGAAGCGAGTGGTGTGTTGTGTGACAGAAAAATTCCAATGAAGCTGAAGGGAAAATTCTATAAAACAGCCATAAGACCAGCTATGATGTATGGAACTGAATGTTGGGCAGTGAAAAAGAAAGAGGAACAGCGAATGCATGTGGCGGAAATGAGAATGCTTAGATGGATGAGTGGAGTGACAAAGAAGGATAAAATTAGAAATGAGTATATTAGGGGAAGTCTAGGTGTGGCACCAATTGATGCCAAAATGAGAGAGCATAGGTTAAGATGGTTTGGTCATGTTCAACGTCGAGACGTTAACCACCCAATACGAAGAATAGCTGAAGTGCAGATTCCTGGAAGGAGTAGGAGAGGAAGACCAAAGAAGAGCTGGGGGGAGACGATAAGGCAGGACATGTTGGTAAAGGGGATTAACATTGATATGGCCCAAGATAGAATTGTGTGGAGAAATGCAATTAGGGAAGCCGACCCCGCATAGGGATAAGGCAAAGAGAATGATGATGATGATGATATATTTCATACATAATGATATTGAGAGGTCTTTCAAACAAATAAAAAATTTCGATGATATCTCATACTTACACACTTTATTTTCGTTAATTCAAAGATACTTAATTTAAACATTAATAATTTAAACATTAGCACAAAAAACCCATTAACAGTATTTCATTTTTTTTAAATAACCGAAATAAAATTATTTCCATTTATATGTCGCTGTCAGTTATCTGAAATTTTTTAACACCGAATATAGTATTGATCTACTAGCGCTGATGGGTGAGAGCGAATAGTTGGGATTCGAATAAGGATGACTGAGGTGAAATAGTTTTCAATGGCGAGACATCTTAAATTCCAAGTATGCCGAGTACCTCAATCTATTGAATATCTATTCTGTGGTAGACGTTCAAATTGAATCGGAGAGTAAGCTGTTCATTCCTCTTCTATTGATAACTATACGAACTTAGGAGTTCGGAGATTTTTATTATTTTTATTCTATCTCAGATTTATTTTTACAATGAGAAGAATATGTAATGTAGTCAAGTATGGTGTATTCCACGAATATACTACTGTTTTGGATTATCGCAACAACGAATATTTTAGTGTGTAACATAAGAAGTACGAAAGTCTTTTGCTCTAATAATTACTTCAATAAACAACAATATAATTTGCAATTTACTTTCGTTCTTCATATTTTGCACATAGTACATTCTTTCACGGTTTTTGCTGTAAATTTTAAAGAACCGCTTGGATTGACATGAAATTTGGCATACGCATAGCTAACATGTCAAAGAAAAAACGTGATATGGTGCCGATGTGTGCTTTTGCCGTGGGGGTGAGTTTCACCCCATCTGGGGGGTGAAAAAAAAGAGTTTTTTCACCAAATCAATACTTTTCGAGTCATTTGCAAGTGAATATGTTCATTTTTCAACAAAATAACCACGTTTTTAGACGGTTTTTCGCAAATAACTCAAAACGTAAGCATTTTGTCGAAAAAAATATTCTTAGCAAAACTATAGCCTATCAAAAGTGGAAAAAAACGATATATTAGGTCTCTATACCTAACAAAAGCAGAGTTATAGCTAATGAAAAATAGGTTTATATTCGAAAAATTCCAAATAGAATAATTTAATGTGAAATATCCAAATAATGAAGCATTCTTGGGGAAAACACATTACAACTTTTTTAAAGTGTTTAAAAAAATCTGTATTTCTGTTTTATAAAAAAAATTTTTAGCATCTAAATGTAAGCAAGTTACGCTCAAAATAAAGTTGGTCCCTTTTGTTTTGGCAAAAAAAATCAATTAGCAACTTAAATGAAATTAATCGTTACCGCGTCACAAATTACTTTACTTATGTTGTATTTATATGATCTGTAAGTTTCATCGATTCAAAGTGCTTAACATTTGGTTTTAAAGTAAAATTTTTAAAAAATTTCATTTTGAATCAAAATAACTTAAAAATTGTTTGAGATACCAAAAATCTTAAACAATAAAAAAGTTAGCTTTACTTTTCTGAATATTTTGTATTTTTTTGTTTTTCTGTAAGACAAAAATTGGTTAAGATTAGGTGTTTCTAAATTTACACATACCCGTGATAAGTGATTCGTTCAAGACCTTTTAACTACAGCTCTTTCAAAAATAAGGACTTTGAACCGATGAAACCTACAAATCATATGATCAATACGTACGTGAGTAAAAAACTTGTGAAGTGGTAATAATTAAGTTCATTTGAAATGCTAATTAGGGGGTGATTTTCCCGATTTCTTACCAAAAAAAGAGGGACCAACTTTATTTTGAGCGTAACTTGTTTACTTTTGATGCTAATTTTTTTTTAAACAAAAATAAGCATTTTTTACAACACTTTAAAAAAAGTTAAAATGAGTTTTCCCCAAAAAAGTGCTTCGTTTTTTAGTTATGGCACGTTAAAATATTCGATTTGGAATTTGACGAATATGAACCTAATTTTTCATTAGCTATAACTCTGCTTCTACTAGGTATAGTGACCTAATATATTGTTGTGATCTTACTTTTGAAATCTAATGATGTTCTCAGATGTAATTTATCTTAATTAATTAATCAATAATTATCTCATTAATCAAACAGATCAAATACCAATATAGTGTCAATCTCAGGGCTAAATTATAATATCAATTACTTACTTTCGTGGCTTCAAAGTATTTCTCAGTGGATTCCTAATCGGGATCGATAAAAGAGAGTAAAATAATACACACATACGGATTTCAATTAGAGATTATAAAAATCTTTTATTTTATCTAAATGGCAATATTTGCTTAATATTTCTTATATCTTATCTTTCTATCTTTATTTAATACAACAGTTACAAAAATGGGAATCTTATTTCTTTTTGTCTCCAAATTTATTTTATTTATAATGAACTATTATGATTTATCAGTAACAAATTGATTTAAGTTTGATGAAATTCCTTTTTTAGCAGTAATTGTGTGACTCAATTTTCAATGTGGTATTTAATACACAAACCATACATTCATGTCATAACAAAATAGACTGACCTTTACTGATGATTTGACAATGTCTTCACACAAAACACGTTTCCTATTGGCTTGGGTTGCGATCCAACGACTCGTCCAAGTCTTCTAGTAATGACTCGGCTCCTTTGAAAACTACGCCTCGTACAGCCCTCGTTTCTGCCTTCTCCTGATGTCGTGTTCTACCTTTTTCAAACACTTCAACAAAAACCGGGATACGCTAGACTCAAGGAGTTATATACTATCTCGACTCGGTCTATCACTCGCTCCACGATATCTTACTTTTTATTTTTTTAAAGACAAAACTAACCAACCCGGCGTTTCACTTTTTTGTACACTCTTCTCGAAAACTGGACTTCGCCTTTCTATCGCTCAAAACATTCTGCTTTCATTGCTCATTCATTCTCCTACTTCCAAAATACCCCTTCCAGCATTCAAAAATCAACCAATCCCAAGCAACTTTCAATTATCCGTATTTACCAACACAAACTTTCCTTTTTCTAAATATCTTAATGGATTTCAAGAAAAAATAATATTCCCCATTTCAATTTTACTTTCCACATTAACCCTCTTTACAAATTTAATAACCTATTATCTTATTTGCTAGAATATGAATTATCGGTGGTTATTCACACCTTTCCACGAACACTTTCTTTTTAAACATCACTCTAATTGTTTACTTGAGTCGTATTGTTCCTGGGGTTCGTAAACACTTCTCCGAAACACTTTCTTAAAAACTACCTATACCTAATTTGTTTTATACAGGGTGTTCCAAATTTACATGCCCGCGGTCGAGAAAAACGAAAACCTTTATTTTTATTTGAATTTTAAATATAACTGTAGACTTTTATTTCTTATGTCAAATAGGAATATAACAATATACACCATGTTTTTCACTTTTTTAACGTGCTATATTTTTGATAAGAATTTTTTTCTCGACCAAATACTTACTTTTTGAGTTATTTGCGAAAAACCGTCTGAAAACGTGGTTATTTTGTAGAAAAATTAACATATTCACTCGCAAATAACTCGAGAAGTATTATTTTTGTGGAAAAACTTTATAGAACAAAAGTTGCTTAAGATTAGTCATTTTATCTATTTCCGGACTTATTTCGAACATATATTTTTCACCCCCAAAGGGGGGTGAAACTCACCCCTAGGGCAAAGGCACACATGGGCACAATATCACTTTGTTTCTTTGACTTGTTAGCTATGTGTATGCCAATTGTTTCATGTCAATCCAAGCGGTTCTTTAAAATTTAGAGGTTTTGCAATATTTTACCTTTAAAGAACGTACTAACAGTAAAATATTCGTTGTCGCGATAATTCAAGAGGGTCGTATATTCGTGGAATTGGGTATATTTAAATTTATGTAACACTATTTTCAATAGCAAACTTTCGTAAAATTTTAAATTCGAAAAGAATGCTACAAATCACAACAGAACATAACTTAAAATTTATATCAAAGAAATAAAAGTTGTTTTTGCCTTTCGTTTGGCCTCTAAAAAAGATTAATATCGAGAGAAAATTCAAATTATAACAGCCAGTCCAAAGCGCACCCTCATTGGTCGTGACGTCATAAAATGTTCCGCGCCATTAATTCATTACGTTTGATATTCGTTTACTTGTTGCAGTTTTATAAATCTTTAGATAGTTGCTGTGAACTACCTATATATTTCATAATATTTGAGTTTAATAAAGTAAATTTTTGTAAAATGACCAAAGAGTGTTTTTCTAAAGGGCAGTATGATAACAACGATTATGAACATAAATCTTTGTTATTATGATTCATCATTATCCAGCCTTCTGCATCCAAAGTTGAACAAGGGCCTCCCCTAATTCTGTCGGTTCTATCGGTTTTGGGCTTCCTGCAACCAATTTCCAGCAACCCTTATGACGTCGTCTGTCCATCGTGTATGTGGTCTACCTCTACTTCTTCTGTCTGCTCTTGGTCTCCACACTGTAATTTTTTGGGTCCACCTCCCGTCGTTTATTTTAATTTTATAGTAAAAATAGTGCCGGAAAATATTAGGTAAATATCATTCAATCTGTAATCTACATCTACCAAAATATACCAAAAGTTCTATTTTTTATTATTATTCTTTTTGTTCAAAATACACTTCATTTATTAAAAAAAACTATTAAACAGACAACAGACATTAAATACTTAGGTAAAATGATTTTTACATTCATGAAGACCTTGAGACTAAAATGTCTTTAATGTCCTTTCAACATGCATGTAACCACATTATTAAACGCCGTTTCTTATCGACTGGTAATCTAATAAATGTTTTATTGGGGGTTTTAATGGTTGTACTTTACACAATGGTATTAAACAACACTTATAGTACACACAACAACAATAGTATTTACTTTTATTTCCATAGTGAAAACACATAATTCAATAATATCTTTTCAAAAACTGTATCAAACTCCATAGTAAACAAAATGCTGTAATATACTTTTATATGAGACAGAAGAAATGTCATTACAAAATATTACGATATATTTTGATCGTTTGAAACGGTTTAAATACATAGAAGATTTTAAATTTGTATTTGTAAGATATTACGAGTTTTTGAGGCATACAGTTTTGGAAATCTTATTTTTAAACGAAACTCAACATTATTATGTAATACAACAAAAATGTGCGTTCCCTATTAGGTCTGGATCCCGCGTATGAAAAAAAGTTGATTAATAGCAAGCTGAAAATTTGGTAATAGCTTAAGGGTGTCTAGTCGGAAAAACTTTGATATATGGGAACACTGGAACAGGGGCAGTTTTAATTGTGGAACAGGTTAAAAATTTGGAACGGTCAGGCCACGAAAACGGCGCATTTATTTTGTCCGACAGAACAGACTTAAACTCTCCGAACAGAGATTAAACTGTCATGCAAAAATCAGACTGCTATTTATCACCTGTCATAGTTCCTGTCATTTGACATATTCTACATGTTCCACTCATTAAAACGCCCATTTGGTGATAAATAGCAGTCTGATTTTTGCATGAGAGTTTAATCTCTGTTCGGAGAATTTAAGTCTGTTCTGTCGGACAAAATAAATGTGCCGTTTTCGTGGTCTGACCGTTCCAAATTTTTAACCTGTTCCAGAATTAAAACTGTCCCTTTTTCAGTGTTCCCATATATCAAAGTTTTTCCGACTAGACACCCATAAGCTATTAACAAATTTTCAGCTTGCTATTAATCAACTTTTTTTTCATACGCGGGATCCAGGCCTATATGTGCTATTCCTACCTTTTTTCGTTTTAATATTTAGATATTTACTTCTTGTAAAAATATTCATGTTGAAAAATCTGATGTATATAAAGCAGTAACGTAATACAGATTCATAAAATGAATATGAAAGTCAGATGAATCACAATTCCGCATAGGTAATGTGGAAACTCGATCTAAGAAATTGGAGAGGGATGTATATTCAAATGAGAATATTCATATGAGAAGCCATGAAGCAGTAAAAATAACTAGAAAACGAATTTTTATTAATATTTGTTAAATAAAAATAGCACAAAATAATAAAACAATATCATTCATCATCATCATCATCATCATCCAGCCTTCTGCGTCCAAAGTTGAACATAGGCCTCCCCTAATTTCTTGCAGTTTTGTCGATCTTGGGCTTCCTGTAACCAATTCCCAACAATCCTTTTGACGTCGTCTGTCCATCATGTAGGTGGTCTACCTCTACTTCTGTCTGCTCTTGGTCTCCACACTTTAATTTTTTGGGTCCTCCTCCCGTCCTTCATTCTGGCTACATGGCCCGCCCAATTCCACTTCAGCCATGCTACTCGCTCGATGACATCTGTGACGCCTGTCCTTCTGATTTCTTCGTTTCTGATCCTGTCTCTGAGAATCAGTCCAAGTAGTGACCGTTCCATTCTTTTTTGGGCCACTTCTAAGTTTGGTTGCTGTGGCCTGGGTTAATGATAATGTTTCTGCGCCGGAAGTCATGACTGGAAGCACACATTGGTCGAAAGTCTTTTTTTTTCAAATAATTTGGCAAGTTGCTCTTGAAGATGTCTGATAGAGCTCCATACGCGGCCCATGCTAATCCTTCCTTGTAATTCGGCAGTTTGACTGTCCCTGGTAATTTGGATTTTATGCCCTAAGTATTTATATTTATGGACCAATGCTATTTCGTTGACGTCGCCTTTTGACGATTTTCGCTTGGTACCAGGTTTGTCATGTATTGTGTCTCTCCAAAATTGATGTTTAAACCAACTTTCTTACAGGCGGCATCTAACTCAGTACAAGCATAGTTCTAATCTTTTTTAAGTTGTCTGTTATAAGAAGTATGTCGTCTGCGAATCGTAGGTGGGAGAGTCGTTCGCGTCGACATTTATTCCTTTGGCCAAAATTTTATTCCGACAAAATAAAACAATATACAGTTTGTTAATTTTAGAATTAGGCATTTCATATTAAAATATCAACGTTGTTTGGACATGACTTGCATTCAGAGATGATAGCACATGATAACATGATAGACCGGCATAATCTGTTAATGTTAATATTAGGTTTGTTCTAGCATCAGTTTCAAACGGTTTGAAACAATCAGCGAATAGTCGACCAGCGCGAGTAGAGGGGATAGCACTGGTGACTGTATTATGTTCTCTCACTGACCAACTGTTTGCTGACGGTTTCTGACTAGTTTGACTGTTTGCTAGAACAAACCTATTATTAACCCTGCGTCAGTGTGGTGGATATGACGTATTTACTACACAAGCAAAATACTGTAATTTCGAAAACATTATCCTCTGTTTAGCAGTAGCTGTTACTTTAGCATCTTTTACGGTATCGTAGTATTATTTCTGTAATTTGATTAGTAACGACTTCGAAAAGAATGAAAATACATATACTAAAGGGATATATCACCTCCCATCATACCTCTGGCATCAGTCATTTTTTAACTTTATAAAGGTTAATTATAAGTTCGTGCAGGTTATTTTTTTTTCGATCATTCAAGTAATTTTATGAGTTAGGTACTAACCAGACGTTGTTATGAAGACTAACCAGGAGTTATGAAGAAGAGCGTATGTAAGTTCGACAATGTTAGTGAAGGTTCTTGTGCCACAGGTACAAAGCAAGGTGGTGAAGAAGACCAAAATGATATAATAATTCTATAACAACACCAAAAAGATAATTATAAAAAATACGCCTGGGTACAGAATACTGATAATGTCGGGTAGTGATGATACTTGGTGTGACCAACTCCAATTCAGTCGAATCCGGGACAAGGCTGAAAAAAATACCTGAAATCCGGGACTTTTCAATGAAAATCGGGCCATTTTTTTCAGAAGACGATAATTAAAGTAAAGAAACGAAAATAAGTCCACCGTTTTAGTTTTAGTAGAACTATAATACCACGATATAAAATGCATGCATTTTGGATGTGGTATTAGTATTACACTCTAGAAATTGTCTACTTCTTTTCGTCCCACCAATTCAATTTGATGTGAATTCTTAAAACAATAACTTATTAAAAATTTCAAAATGGAATTTTACCAAAACTTTGAAAATTCGGATGGCCCGGAAGCCTTATCCGGGACGCCGGGACACAACTTAATTCGGGCCATGTCCTGGATTTTTCGGGCTAGTTGGTCACACTAATGATACTGCATACTGGTTTAGGTAACAAACAGCAAGCGTTAGTTGTGTTCATTCATCTTCAAAAAATGAAATAAATAAATAAAACATTAAATTGGAGATTAAAAATAAAACATTAAAACTTTTCAGATTATTGTCATAAAAGTATACTTGAAAATTTTTTGTCGATAAAATATATTTTTTCTACAACCGTGTTAAAATTGCAATTTTTAGCACTCCATACGAGCGTTAAAAATGCTACTTTAAGGCACTAGTGCTTTAAAATTTTTATGGCACTGCAATTCGTATTGACCGTATAGATAATTTTGATGTAATGTCAAAAAAATATAAAAATGGAATGTCAGTCAAGTTCAAGTAAAAGTTTTTGTAGATATTGTCCTGTAATTACGTTTGTAGAAAAAATATTGTATGATATGCGTGTTAAAAAGTACATTTTTAAGGCACTCATGTGAATTGCAAAACTCGCTATCGCTCATTCTGCAAACTTTCACATGCGTGCCTTAAACGTGTACATTTAACACTTATATCATAAATAACTTTTTTGGATCTGAAAATACCCAAACTTTTCGGCCAAATATTTTATTTGAATATTAGCAATAGCCTTTAGACTTTAGACAAACAGTTTATATGATTGTGTTTCAGATTTAATACATTTTTATAATTAAGAAACTTTTAAAAATTATTCGAACATTAAGAGATGCCCAGAGCCACAAACAAAATTAAGAAAATGTCTAACAATAGGGAGCCCCGAATTGGCAAACGATAACAGTCTACAAAAGTTTTCATGCGAATATCATTCGCCAAACTTTGATGAGAAATATACAAAGTTTTGATTAGACTACAGTTTCTTCAAATTTTTGAACGTAAATTCACAAGCGAAATGAACAGGGAAAGTTTTTCGAATTCTAACTTGGACCAAGGCCAGCGCGGCACAAAGAAAACAAAAACTTCCAGTTAATTGAGCTAAAACAACAATGAGAAGATATTCATGGTATAATAACTACGTAAGATCATAAGCACATTACAAATATTAATAAATACATAATAGTTCAGGGAAATAGGTAAAAATGAACCCTGTTTGTGACACATCCTCCTCCAGGCAAACGATAGTCGTTTTGAGTAGTATGGACCCCTATAGTGAGAATCTACGTTTTCTGCAGCGGATTTTTGTGACAAAATTATTTATTAAGGTGAAACAGTAGCGATCAACAGGTAGCGAAAACGCGTTCCAAGATTGCGGCTGTAATTTTGAATATTTTTTCGAGATATTTGGCACACGTATTCGTAATATAATAAAGTATGGCGGTACAGAGCCCAATTTGAAAAATATATTAATATGTGGAAATTACGCTGTAATTAAATACAATATTAAAAAAGCGAGGCTGTACCGCCAATAAGAAGAACAAAAAAATACACTTTCTTCAAATAAACTTTTTTATCCGATGCCTAGATTTTGTGTCATTTTGGAACTACATACTAATGAAATAAAAAATTTTAGTAGTTCCAAAATGACACAAAATCTAGCCATCGGATAAAAAAGTTTATTTGAAGAAAGTGTATTTTTTGTTCTTCTTAATGGCGGTACAGGCTCGTTTTTTTAATATTGTATTTAATTACAGAGTAATTTCCACATATTAATATATTTTTCAAAGTGGGCTCTGTACCGCCATTCTTTATTATATTACGAATACGTGTGCCAAATATCTCGAAAAAATATTCAAAATTACAGCCGCAATCTTAGAACGCGTTTTTGCTACCTGTTGATCGCTATTGTTTCCTCTTAACAAATTAAGATCAAAAAATGGTAACTTTTCGTTTTCTTCGTCTATCAGCAAAAACGAAGCATTTAAAACAAATTTGAGAGTAAGAAACTTATAGATCATATAAAACCCCTGAAAATGGGGTTCTGTAAATGTTTCTATCCTTATTTATTGCTTAGAAAATTGCAAATTAAGTCAGAAATTTCGGTTTTTTATTAACGTTAAAACTGTTTCAAAATGAAGCTAGAACCTTCTTGATACACGGAATGCTGGGACTTGTGCTTAAATTATATTTAAAATTTTAAAAGCAATGTGTCAAATAGTTTAAAAGTTATTTAATTTGTGTATCCCAAATTAATTTGTTTTGCAACAATATAAGTCAGAAATTGATGAAGTTACAGCAATCCTACGGAAAGTTTATGAAAGTAGATTTATTCTATTAATATTATTTAAAAAAATGACGAAAAATAATTGTAACCATTTCAAAATTTTAAATATTTCAAAATTATTTTGCAAAAACATATCGATTTTTTGCTTGTAAACGATTAGAATAACTTTTTAACCATTACAGACAGAAAAGTTTTTTTTTATTTGTAAAGACTAATTTATTACAAATTTAAAAAGAAAAAAAATTGTCCTATACTTTGTTTCACGTTAAGAATAGATCAGTGTTGCCAAACCTCTCGGGTACGGGTGGCTACACGACTGCCGATATACGATTCATTCTAATCAGTACGACGTGGCATCGGCGCGCTTCTATCGTCCATAGGAAATACATTGGGCTATCTCCGCAATGTTCTATTCTTAACGTGAAACGCTCTATAGGATTATTTCGGACGAAGTTAGTAACTCTCTTTTTTTATATTCACATCAGCTTTGTTTGTAACAATTAAGAGTAACTAATTTGCTACATTTGAAAGAACATACTTTAAAAGTTTTAATGTGCCAAATTTGAAAAACATTTTGTGTCAACGGAATCGTCCACAAAGCTTCAAAAAGTGGTCCTCAAAATCGACGGCTTTGAAATTCGGAGGGCAATGGGAAGGGGGAAGGAGCTGTTACTGTATCTCTGGTTCGAGTTTACGAATTTTGACCTTTCTTTTTTTAATTTGTATATTCTTTTTTCGTACATTAGATTGTTCATTTAACAATTTATTCAGTTTGCCTGGAGGGGATGTGTCACGAGAAAAATCTTACTTTCCTAGACTATAATTATTGATTGAAGATTAACGGCCTTCAAATCAATACCCAAAGTTTGTACAGCTAAATCTAAACTTTCTTTGAGTCTACTTACTTCTTACATCTCTTAGCTATTGTTTTAATACAATTTTGGAAACATTGTTTTTTAGTAAACGGTGAAACTGGGAAGGCTTGAATAATTTAAATATAACAAAATCGGTGGAAGATGCGTTTAAAACGGAAAATCTCTTGGAGTAGATAAATAAAATATAAAGCGTATCAAGCTCAAAATAACAATGAACGGGTCGTTTTCAACGTTTTTAAATAAAAAGGAAGTAAACTCAAAAAACGGAAGCAATAGCTTTATGAATCATGTTTTTTTAAGGATTTTATAACAATACGCGGAGTTCAAAAGAAGCTTTATTTTTAATTCGAGTTTTGATTTCAAAATGTGGAGATCGCCCTATAAGAACTACGTGAGGTAGATATAATCACCATCATACCAATTTCAACCGAAGTATACTTTTAAAGCGTTTAAAATTTTAATGTGTACAGTGTACAGGTAGGATTATGCGTTTGTCTCAGAGTCTCAGGTTCTACTTACCTTTTACAAAGCAGCACTTTAACAAAACGTCCACAAAATTTAGACGAGAATACACAAATGTGTAAGGGTAACGGTGAATTTTCAGTAAAACTAGATACGTCTGCGCTACTAGATAAGAAGATCGTTCATTAATGCAGGAGATGTTCACTTTGGTAAAAGTAACTTTTAAACATTAGTTAATAGAACCTTATCATAGATCGTTAATAGAAATTTAACGATCTAAAACAACATATAAGGAAGAAAATATTTAAATCAGTACTAATCATAATAATGAGAGGGCCAGATACTTAGGCGGTAGGATGTCTGAGTTCCACGCAGATGATCGGGGATCGAATCCCAGCATCGCCGGCGAGAACATCTAGACATTGTGAAATGAATACTTCTTATCGCTCGGTATGGAATTTTTACCGGAATAAGATCGTATATTCTTGATAAATAAGTACAGATCCCGAATTATCTATTTTTGACTGATTTCAGGGTGATTTTAAGTATAAATCCCGAAAATTTCAACCCCATAGAAGAGATTTGTTTAATTTTCTCAAAAAAATAGTGCGACGACCCTCATGTTTTTATGGTAAAACTAAGTATATGTATATACCGAGTTAATTATTATTAACTGGGTTCGGGGTGGTTTCAATACTATAGGCGTTGATTAAAATTAATTAAAATTAAATAAAATTAACTAAAATTAAATAAGATTCAATAAAGTTAAATAAAATTAGTAAAATTGAATAATATTAGATAAAATGAACTAAAATTGAATAAAACTGAACTAAATTGAGTAACATTAGATATAATTAAATCAAATTAAGTAATTTAAATAAAATTAACTGAATTAAAAAAAAGAATGTGTGTGTACTTTGTACGCACGTAAGAAGATATTCTTCTATCATATAATAGGTAATTTAAACGAAGTAAATATACTTAAAAGGTTATTTGTATTTTATTTAAAAATCAAACTAACTTTCTTATCTACCACTTTCAAAAAATTTTTATTGAAACAACCAAAAATAAAAAAAAAATATGAATCGCCCAGGAATTCAACCCGCGTCATTCCAATCTCAGTGCTAACGCATTTCCCACTACTCTAGCGAGGCCCTAGGGATTGACATGTAAGTTTCGGATATTCCTGCATTTCTCATAAAAGATTGTGCCCACGTATTTTCAACTCCTCTGTGTACTTTATTTAACTGCATATTATCCCGTTCGGTCTTTCCCCCACAATGGAAAGTTTCTAAAATTGTCCCTGTGTTTAAGAAAGAAAATCGAACTTCTATTCAAAACTATAGGCCTATTGCTATCATATCCAACTATAGTAAAATTTTCGAGATATGTATAAATAAACACCTTTACACCCACATTTCACCATTCATAGTTCCCCAACAGCACTGATTTATCAGTGGTAAATCTACTTTAACAAATCTTGTTAATATCACTCAATTCCTGTGTGAAGCATTAGACAGAAATGACCCATATTAAGCTGCACCCCCCACCATCGCGAATAAAGTTCGGACTAGGCAAAAAATTTAGTGCTATTTATGTGCTAATTAGTTGCTCTATTCCGAATTTTGTTGCTTAAACCGTTTACCAGGAAATCGCGTTGAAATTGGGGGGGTGCAGTTTAATGTAAAGCTGCACCCACCCACACCGAAAAAAGCTCAAACTTCTTGATTTTT
This sequence comes from Diabrotica virgifera virgifera, assembly GCF_917563875.1. Classification (NCBI taxonomy): domain Eukaryota; kingdom Metazoa; phylum Arthropoda; class Insecta; order Coleoptera; family Chrysomelidae; genus Diabrotica; species Diabrotica virgifera. The sequence goes on along the minus strand of NC_065448.1, from coordinate 97,539,119 downwards.
TTGGTGATAGATTTAGTGCTATTTATGTGCTAATTAGTTGCTCTATTCCGAATTTTGTTGCTCAAACCGTTTACCAGGAAATCGCGTTGAAAGTGGGGGGGGGGGGTGCAGGTTAATGGCAAGCTGCACCCACCCACACCGAAAAGAGCTCAAACTTCTTGATTTTTTTTGGTGATAAATTTAGTGCTATTTATGTGCTAATTAGTTGCTCTATTCCGAATTTTGTTGCTCAAACCGTTTACCAGGAAATCGCGTTGAAAGTGGGGGGGTGCAGGTTAATGGCAAGCTGCACCCACCCACACCGAAAAAAGCTCAAACTTCTTGATTTTTTTGGTGATAAATTTAGTGCTATTTATGTGCTAATTAGTTGCTCTATTCCGAATTTTGTTGCTCAAACCGTTTACCAGGAAATCGCGTTGAAAATGGGGGGTGCAGGTTAATGGCAAGCTGCACCCACCCACACCGAAAAAAGCTCAAACTTCTTGATTTTTTTGGTGATAAATTTAGTGCTATTTATGTGCTAATTAGTTGCTCTATTCCGAATTTTGTTGCTCAAACCGTTTACCAGGAAATCGCGTTGAAAGTGGGGGGGTGCAGGTTAATGGCAAGCTGCGCCCACCCACACCGAAAAAAGTTCAAATTTATTGATTTTTTTTGTTGATAAATTTAGTGCTATTTATGTGCTAATTAGTTGCTCTAATCCGAATTTTTTTGCTCAAACCGTTGACCAAGAAATCGCGTTGAAAGTGGGGGGGGGGGGGGTGCAAGTTAATGGCAAGTTGCACCCACCCACACCGAAAAAAGCTCAAACTTTTTGATTTTTTTGGTGAAAAATTTAGTGCTATTTATGTGCTAATTAGTTGCTCTATTCCGAATTTTGTTGCTCAAACCGTTGACCAGGAAATCGCGTTAAAAGTGGGGCGGGGCCAACTTTTCATTAGACGCACAACGAAACACTTGTATGTTCACTAAAACAATGAGCAATAAAATCAGATAGCGGTATAATTCGATGGTACGTGTTCCCTAAATTATTTTAGTACAAAATAATATGTACGAGTAACTTATTTATTTAACATACAACAGAGACACATATAGCGCGGAGTAAGGTTGGGTGGGATCAACTAATGCATTTGCAAGTTCTACGGTTAGCAACAAAATCGGATACCGATATATTTCGATAGTACGTATCATCATCCAACCCTTTTTGTTCACTGCTGGACATAGGCCTCCCTCATTTTTGTCCATTGTGCTCTATTTTGAGCACTTTGCATCCAATTTCTTGACATTTTCTTGAGGTCATCGGTCCAACGAGTAGGTGGTCTTCCTCTACTTCTTTTGTCTGATCTCGGCCTCCACTCAAGTAATCTCTTCGTCCACCACCATCACTGATTCGGGCGACGTGTCCGGCCCAGTTCCATTTCAGGGTGGCAATTCGGGAAATTACATCGGTAACTCCTGTTCTTCGCCTTAAGTCTTCATTTCTAACTCGGTCACGAAGCGATATACTCAGCATTGACCTTTCCATTTTCCTCTGGGCTATTTGCAGCATTTTAGAAGTTGTAGCTGTCAATGTCAAAGTTTCGGCACCATAAGTCATCATAGGCAACACAAATTGGTCAAATGTTTTACGTTTTAGAGGAATTGGTATATCGCTTTAAAAGATTTCTTTTAGATTTCCATAGGCTGCCCATGGTAGGTTTATTCTTCTTCGTAGTTCGCATGTTTGGTTGTCTCTTGTGATCTTTATTTCGTGTCCAAGGTATATGTAGTTTTTCACTAGCTCTACATCGTTGTCTCCAGTATTGATATTTCCGCTAGGTACTAGGTTTGTCATGGATTTTGTTTTGGAGATGTTTATTTTAAGACCTACACTGGCATACACTAACTGAAGTTCATGTAGCATTGTACATATCTCCTTGAGGTTGTCAGAAAATAAAACTATGTCGTCTACGAATTGCAAATTTGTTAATCTTCTACCGTCAATATTCAGGTCTGGCTCTTCCCAGTTAAGTTTTATTCAAGCCTATTCTAGTACTGCGGTAAACAGTTTAGGCGGTAAGTTATCGCCCTGTCAGACTCCTCTGCCGATTAGGATATGGTTCGTGTTTTTATGTAGTTTCACCGACAGAGTTGCGTTCTTGTATGTATTGTAAATTAACCTTGTGTATCGGTAGTCAATGCGGCATGCTTGTAGTGCTTTCAGAATTTTGTCAAATTCTACCGTGTCAAAGGCTTTATGGAAATCTACAAAAACCAAAACGAGTGGTCGATTTTATTCGATAGTCTTTTCTATTACCGTTTTAATGCTCTGTAGGTGATCATTTGTTCCAAATGCGGTACGAAATCCCGCTTGCTCCATTGGCTGGTAGAAATCAAGATTTTCTCTTACCTTATCTTAATGTATACTCGCATTTGTTCTATGTAAACTTTTGAAATTTCTATACATATTCGTCTATAGTTCATTTATTATATTATACTATCATTTATTACATTAACACTTTTTAATCGCATTATTAATTGATGCTGAGCTTGTATTTTGTCCCTAAACTCTTTTTCTGTTAGTCATTTTCTTTTTCAGTATTAAATATTATTAGTCCATGTGGTGAGACCGCTCCCGTCTGGAATAATTTCTGATTCGGTTTCTTTGTGGATTCCTATTCAAGAATGTCCCCTTTAAACAAATCTGAAGGGTGCCGGGTGGAATTTTTGGGCAGAAATTGTTTAAACAATTTAAAAAAAATACAAAAGATCACGTTTTTTTGCCCTAAAACATATATTTTTAGGTTTTTTGGCTCATTCTAAACAAGAAAGTTATCTTGTAACTTTTCTTAAAAATTGATAGTTTTCGAGCAGCTGTTTCACAAGCAGAGTGAAACTTAGTCTTCAATATCTCACTTCCTTTAATTTTACTTGAAATACTGCGTAATTTTATTATAACTGTACGTAAGGCAGAAATGTTTAGTGCTTATTCTTCATCCTCCTCAGTTTGGTCTTTATGTTCTTCATACTGCTGTTCTCGTCCATGATTGCCAGTTTCACTGTGTAAAAAGGTCTTTAATAAATCTTGTACATCAAGGTTCAAAATGTGAACAAGGCACCTAAAATGTTGATTGTCTGAATCGAAGTGTGGCAGCTGTTTGCCCAATTCATACATATTTACATTTGGTACTTGCAGTTGCGTTGTCGACAGTGATACGCTGTATTTTATCAATTATAGTCCGTCCGCTATAACTTTTCCCATGCGGTACGATTCATTTTCAATCAAATTAAGTCAAAACATGAATTGAAACGAACGTCGATGTGTATATGCATTTTGTATACTGTATACTATATACTACACACATCGGCGTACGTTTCACTTTCTGTTTTGACTTAATTTGATTGAAAAGGAATCGTACCGCATGGGAAAAGTTATAGCGGACGGACTATATGTCATATTCCATTAAACGTTCTTGGAAAATTAACAACTCGCTACTTTTCACTTGTTACTATCCAATAACCTGAGTACAGGATACCAAACCGAGAATTATACACTTCTCCAAGAAATTAACTCACCTCCTTAAAAATGGGTCATTTTTGATATCTTGAATTTCCTAAATCCGATTTAAGTGATTTTATTAATATGATATAGCCTTTTTGGTTAACAATATCACTGTAATAATAATAAAAATACTGTAATAATAATGTAATGTCACTGTAATAATAATAAAATGCTGCAAATAGCCCAGAGGAAAATGGAAAGGTCAATGCTGAGTATATCGCTTCGTGACCGAGTTAGAAATGAAGACTTAAGGCGAAGAACAGGAGTTGCCGATGAAATTTCCCGAATTGCCACCCTGAAATGGAACTGCGCCGGACACGTCGCCCGAATCAGTGATGGGGGTGGACGAAGAGATTACTTAAGTGGAAGCCGAGATTAGAAAAAAGAAGTAGAGGAAGACCACCTACTCGTTGGACTGATGAGCTCAAGAAAATGTCAAGAAATTGGATGCAAAGTGCTCAAAATAGAGCACAATGGACAAAAATGAGGGAGGCCTATGTCCAGCAGTGAACGAAAAGGGTTGGATGATGATGATGATGATACGTACTATCGAAATATATCGGTATCCGATTTTGTTGCTAACCGTAGAACTTGCAAATGCATTAGTTTATCCCACCCGACCTTACTCCGCGCTATATGTGTCTCTGTTGTATGTTAAATAAATAAGTTACTCGTACATATTATTTTGTACTAAAATAATTTAGGGAACACGTACCATCGAATTATACCGCTATCTGATTTTATTGCTCATTGTTTTAGTGAACATACAAGTGTTTCGTTGTGCGTCTAATGAGAAGCTGGCCCCGCCCCACTTTCAACGCGATTTCCTGGTCAACGGTTTGAGCAACAAAATTCGGAATAGAGCAAGTAATTAGCACATAAATAGCACTAAATTTTTCACCAAAAAAATCAAGAAGTTTGAGCTTTTTTCGGTGTGGGTGGGGTGGGTGCAACTTTCCATTAACTTGCACCCCCCCAATTTCAACGCGATTTCTTGGTCAACGGTTTGAGCAACAAAATTCGGATGATAGCAACTAATTAGCACATAAATAGCACTAAATTTATCACCAAAAAAAATCAATAAGTTTGAACTTTTTTCGGTGTGAGTGGGTGCAGCTTGCCATTAAGCTGGACCCCCCACTTTGAACGCGATTTCCTGGTCAACGGTTTGAGCAACAAAATTCGGAATAGAGCAACTAATTAGCACATAAATAGCACTAAATTTTTCACCAAAAAAATCAAGAAGTTTGAGCTTTTTTCGGTGTGGGTGGGTGCAACTTGCCATTAACTTGCACCCCCCCACTTTCAACGCGATTTCTTGGTCAACGGTTTGAGCAAAAAAATTCGGAATAGAGCAACTAATTAGCACATAAATAGCACTAAATTTATCACCAAAAAAATCAAGAAGTTTGAGCTTTTTTCGGTGTGGGTGGGTGCAGCTTGCCATTAACCTGCACCCCCCCACTTTCAACGCGATTTCCTGGTAAACGGTTTGAGCAACAAAATTCGGAATAGAGCAACTAATTAGCACATAAATAGCACTAAATTTATCACAAAAAAAAATCAAGAAGTTTGAGCTTTTTTCGGTGTGGGTGGGTGCAGCTTGCCATTAACCTGCACCCCCCCCACTTTCAACGCGATTTCCTGGTAAACGGTTTGAGCAACAAAATTCGGAATAGAGCAACTAATTACCACATAAATAGCACTAAATTTGTCACTAAAAAAAATCAAGAAGTTTGAGCTCTTTTCGGTGTGGGTGGGTGCAGCTTGCCATTAACCTGCACCCCCCCACTTTCAACGCGATTTCCTGGTAAACGGTTTGAGCAACAAAATTCGGAATAGAGCAATTAATTAGCACATAAATAGCACTAAATTTATCACCAAAAAAAGCAAGAATTTTGAGCTTTTTTCGGTGTGGGTGGGTGCAGCTTTACATTAACCTGCACCCCCCCAATTTCAACGCGATTTCCTGGTAAACGGTTTGAGCAACAAAATTCGGAATAGAGCAACTAATTAGCATATAAATAGCACTAAATTTTTTACCTAGTCCGAACTTTATTCGCGATGGTGGGGGGTGCAGCTTAATAGGGGTACAGAAATGCTCAAGTCGACGTCATATACACTGACTTTTCCAAAGCTTTTAACCGCTTGAGTCATAAAATTCTACTGAATAAGCTCAGTTCTATTTCAATCACACCTACGCTGTTACAATTATTTAACTCTTATTTTACAGATCGATGGCAATATACACAAATTAGAGGTTTTAAATCAACCCCTTTTCCTCAGTTATCCGGAGTACCTCAAGGTTCAATTGTAGGACCGCTATTGTTTGTGATATTCGTTAATGATATTGTTGATGACCTAGATGTTCATTCACTAATTTATGCGGACGATTTAAAATTATTTTTTGAAATTAAGTCACCCTCCGATTGCATTAGACTTCAAGAAAATTTAAATAAAATCAGTATATGGTGTGACACTAATTGTTTGCAGCTAAATGCGTCTAAATGTAATGTTATGTCTTTTTCTAGAAGCCCTTTTGTCGCCCCTGCTCTGTTAAGGACCTGGGGGTCATATTTGACTGCAGACTATCATTTGTTCCACACATCACTAATATCGTTGCGGGTGCGTTTAGTACTCTAGGTTTCATTTTACGAAATGCGAAAGAACTTACCGATATTGACACTTGCAAATTTTTATATTCATCTCTTGTTCTCCCCAAACTCGATTATGCATCGATAGTTTGGTCTCCAATTTATCAAAATCACACAACTGTTTTGGAATCAGTACAGAGGCGGTTTTTAAAAAGTATGCACTTTAAATCCACTGGCATTTATCCTGCTAGGGGATTTTCTGAAGAGCTACTTCTCGATAAATTTAAGATGCAAAGTCTTCAGCGTCGTAGAATAACTCAATCTTTATGCTTTTTATTTAAAATTATTAACAATCAAGTAAATACTCCTGAGTTATTGCAACTTCTTAATCTCCACGTACCACGTGTTGCTTCTCGTACTTCACAAACGTTTTATGTTAACAGAGCCAGATCAAATATTTTGGTGCAGTCACCTCTAGTACAAATGCAAGCTCACTACAATGCGAACTCTGATCTCTTTGACATCTTCAATTCTAATTTACGCATAATTAAGAATACTGCTAACGATATTAGGTTGCAACCAGTCACTTTTTAACATCTTGCTGTTATATTATATATTTATTCTGTATTTTTGTATTTAATTGTTTTACATACTATGTATTTTCTGTTTTTCTTTAATTACTTTATAAGTTTTTGTTCGTCGTTGTTCGTATGTAAGTGTGTTTTTCTCATTTTGAGTTTTTTCACACACTTACCTATAAACGGCGTTTATGTAGTCTATGTATTTTATACTGTTTTGTTGTTATGTTTATGATCTGTAAACGGTAAATTTACTAATACGCTTAATACACTAACCCAGATTGTAATTGGTCCAGTACTGTTATTTGGGTACTAAATAAATAAATAAATAAATAAAAAAAAATAAATATAATTACACAACACGGCGACATCTAGTGTAAAAATGTTATGCTTACATAATATTTTATTATTTTACTACAGGGAAACACAAATCCAAAAACACAAGAATTATAATAAATAATACATTTCCTAAAAACACTAATATATTCTTTTAATGACTTATTTGCACGGTTACAGATACATACATACATACCTATCTTGAAAGATAAGCAATGAACTACATACTGTCAGAACTACATACTGTCAGTGTGCGCAGGCGCGCAGATCTATGTACAATTTTACCCTCAATCGATTCGCCGCTAAAGAAGAATATCTTCAAAAATAAAATCATATAAAATTAATAAATTAAACAAAACTTGAATAAAATTAAATAAAATTGAATAAATTTGGATTAAAATTGGAGATGTATGAAGTAAGTAGACTCAAAGAAGGTTTAGATTTAACTGTACAATCTTTGGGTGTTGATTTGAAGACCGTTAATCTTCAATCAATAGTTATAGTCCAGGAAAGTAAGATTTTTCTTGTGACACATCCCCTCCAGGCAAACTGAATAAATTGTTAAATGAACAAGCTAATGTACGAAAAACGAAAATAAAAATTAAAAAAAGAAAGGTCAAAATCCGTAAACAAGAACCAGCGATACAGTTAACAGCTCCTTCCCCCTTCCCATTGCTCTCCGAATTTCAAAGCCGCCGATTTTGCAGACCACTTTTTGAAGCTTTGTGGACGATTCCGTTGACACAAAATGTTTTTCAAATTTGGCACATTAAAACTTTTAAAGTATGTTCTTTCAAATGTAGCTAATTAGATCTCTTAATTGTTGCAAACAAAGCTGCTGTGAATATAAAAAAGAGGGGGACTAACTTCTGCCGAAATAATCCTATAGAGCGTTTCACGTTAAGAATAGAACATTGCGGAGATAGCCCAATGTATTTCTTATGGACGATAGAAGCGCGCCGATGTCACGTCGTACTGATTAGAATGAATCGTATATCGGCAGTCGTGTAGCCAGCTGTACCCGAGAGGTTTGGCAACACTGATCTATTCTTAACGTGAAACAAAGTATAGGACAATTTTTTTTCTTTTTAAATTTATAAAAAAAATCAATCTTTACTTCTTTACAAATAAAATAAAAACTTTTCTGCCTGTAATGGTTAAAAAGTTATTCTAATCGTTTATAAGCAAAAAATCGATATGTTTTTGCAAAATAATTTTGAAATATTTAAAATTTTGAAATGTTAATTATTTTTCGTCATTTTTTTAAATAATATTGATAGAATAAATCTACTTTCATAAACTTACCGTAGGATTGCTGTAACTTCATCAGTTTCTGACTTATATTGTTGCAAAACAAATTAATTTGGGATACACACATTAAATAACTTTTAAACTGTTTGACACATCGCTTTGAAATTTTAAATATAATTTAAGCACAAGTCCCAGCATTCCGTGTATCAAGAAGGTTCTAGCTTCATTTTTGAAACAGTTTTAACGTTAATAAAAAACCGAAATTTCTGACTTAATTTGCAATTTAAGTAATAAATAAGGATAGAAACATTTACAGAACTCCATTTTCAAGGGTTTTATTTTATTTATAAGTTTCTTACCCTCAAATTTGTTTCAAATGCTTCATTTTTGCTGATAGACGAAAAAAGCGAAAATTTACTATTTTTTGATCTTAATTTGTTAATAACTTTTTTGTCATAAAAATCGGCTGCAGAAAACATAGGTTCTTACTATAGGGGTCCATACTACTAAAAACAACTGTCGTTTGCCTGGAGGAGGATGTGTCACAAACAGGTTTCATTTTTACTTATTCCCCTGAACTATTAAGTAACGTTTACACGTATCCAGTAACTGGCGCAAGTATCACTGGAATGCCAGTGGCATGAAAAATAGACCACCTTTCTGTTCGAGACAGCACTGGCAGACAGCGCTGGACTGGCGCAAAAAGTGTTTACATGATGCCACTACCATGCCACCGCTGTCATGTCAGTGCGACTGGCGCCAGTTACCAGGACTATCTGTAAAAAAACGTCTATTTTTTGATGTGAGAGGTGGCATTCGGATTTTTGCAGATAAAGTTAGGTGACACCTTCAGTAATAATAATAATTGACTTATGCTCCTTCTCAAATATGCCCGGAACATTAATAAAAAAATTAAAATATTTAAAAATTTCGAAAAACATCAATTTTGTTCTGCTTTCTTTGCTTATAACTTTAAAACGATTCGTTTTGGAACAAAGTTATACAGAAATAAAATAAAGATAATTGAATTTTGTATGATATACGACTGGTCAAAAATGTCTTAAGGTATTACCTTTTCTGCAATATAGTAATAAATACAAAATAAGAGGGCAAAATACGCCTGTTATTCAATATTTCTTAACCACTTTGGTGGCACTTAGAACCTTAGTAATTCGCTTAGAAAATTATTACAACTTACTTAAACGGTCTACCAAATTTCATTAAAATCGACCTAATAGATTTTGCATAATAAATTTGCAATCTAAATGTGTTTAAAAAAGTTCAAATTTTTTACAATCTTTTTGAACAAAAAGTAGACCATTTAGAAGTTGGCTAATTTTTTTACAAACACATGAAGAGAAGTATCCATTCTCAAATGTGGTCTCGAGGTAAGAAAGTAGAAAACTCAAAGAGGTACCACAAAAATGTATATTATAAAAATGTCATACAAGGACGCGTTTCGGCTCTTACCGAGCCATCATCAGCTTGAAATACAGGAGCAAAGTTTAAAACTGTCCTACAATATAAAAAGGAAATTTTTAAGCATGTGGTGATCACGCCCACTTCGGCAAAGGAACTTACCAGACCAGGAAGGAGGAAGAATCTAATAGCTTACATTGTATTGGGTTCTTTAGGTTTCATTCTAAGTTATAAGTAGTGTATTAGACATTAAGGGTATAAATTCATTTTAAGATTTAAATGACTTCCTCTTTGAGAGAAACCATCTTGCGAACAGATCAGGTGCAAGGAACTTTTCGGTGAACTGTCAAATTGCTGTCAGTGATGACAGATGACATGTAGTACTCAAGAATGAATTTGTCGTTAGGTGGTAAATGTTGTAACTAGAAGACCCCACAGACTAGGGAAAGAAAAAAGAAGAAGATTAAACGTCAAATTCAAAATTCGTAAGGTGAAAGAATAGAGGAAAATAAATAGGACAATATTGAATGTATACGGTATTAAAACGAAGAGGAAAAGCTGAAAAACAATGAAGAATAGCAATAACCAATAAAATTTGATAAGTAATTACCGAGGTGGACAAGACCACCCCAAGTTCAAAAAGAAGTAGGACAGTTTAAGAAAAAAGGACAAAGATTCAATCAGGACAAAACATATTAAGATAGCTCCATATAAAATACATTAAAAAGTCAAGTATCACAGTACAGTTGTGTCAATACAACTTATTAATTAGATATCACAGTTTTTTTCCCCGTGTCACTGAAAGATTAAACCCAACCATACCAACACCTAGTTCACTCATAAGTATTTGAAATAGAAGAGTCTATAGACTCGGTGTATAAAGTTATTAGGTGATATTATAGGTGTTGTCACGGTTCTGCTGCAAGATGTTACAATCGTAATGAAGCCCTGCAATGATAACAGTGACAAAATTATTATTGAAAATTAAAGGTGTATTTGAATGTGTTACCTGGCAGTGGTATCATTAGTAGTATTTGAAATAATAAAGAATTAATGTTGAAATGTTGTTGTTTGATTGAAAAGTATAAAGTAATTTATAACTATATTATGACAAAATATTATATTTATTGTAATATGGGAAATGAAGACAAGTAGAAAAGGTGGCTATGTTAATGAAAAAATTAATTAAAAAATTATTATTATTATTTGTCAAAGAGAACGTTAAAAACAGGTCATAACGACAACAGCAGCTCAACCCCAAGTAGACACCACCAATCACTTCATTGTTCAAAAGAGCCAAGAAAAAACTAAATAACTCCACCCGAGTTATCAATAGTATACTTATATTTATAGAAGGAAAATGGAAGAGGAAAATTAGGAAAACCAAAAAAGTGTTGTCTAGTACAGTGGTTCCCAACCTTTTATGTCTGGCGACCCACCTTCTGATGTTTTTTCATATTCGTGACCCATCCCTCACCCATTATGATAATAATGTAGGTTACTCAGCTATCTTAAGAGCCACACCACGACCCACCTAAAATCTGCCCGCGACCCACTAGTGGGTCGCGACCCACCGGTTGGGAAACGCTGGTCTAGTAGAAAGGAAGAGGTAACGATTAGGTTCAATATGAGTAAAAGTTAACCAAGAACTTAAGGAAGATCAAAAATTATTGGTTGACTGAAAACTATTGTTTGTTTTTATTTTAAAACATTAAATTAAGACAAATATAAGGGTTCAGTTGGTAGGAGTTGTTCATTAAGGACATTTACAGATGTGTTGTTAGTAGCTTCATGTATTTCGAAAGCTTCAAGTATGTTTAATCTATTTCCTTTATTACAAGAATGAACTATTTGAAAATCAGAGGTAGAAAAATTGTGATTGGTAGATAGAATATGATTGGCAAAAGCAGAATTAGTATTATGGATATCAGTATCGTTATATTTTTCTATAACTTTCAAATGTTCAGCAAAACGAGTGTCTAGACGTCTCCCACTCTGTCCAATGTAAATAGAATTACAAGAAGAACAGCAAAGTTTGTATACTCCTGATTTGTGGAAAGGTGGAACCAAATCCTTAGAGTTTACAATATATCTGAGGTTATGATTGGTTTTGAAGACGATGGGGATATCATATTTTTTGAAGATTTTTTGTACTTGATAAGAGTGAGGGCCTAGAAAATGCAAAGAACCATAAAATGAGGGAGTGGTATTAGGTGATATGGTAGGGTAAGATAAATTCAGCTTATTATGGAGTCTGACCAAGAGTTTATCAATAAGATGTAAAGGAAAATTATTATTGACAGCTAGCTGTCGAATAATATTAATTTCTTTATTGAAGGCAGTATCAGAAAGAGGTAGTCTTAAGGCACGCGTAAAGAAGCAGTTGAAAGAGGCTATTTTATGTGAGAATGGATGGTTTGAGAAAAAATTGATCAACGTATCAGTAGTTGTTGGTTTTCTGTAAACTTCAAAAGTAAGGGTTTTATTAGGTGGGTTCCTGGTGATGAGAAGGTCTAAGAAAGGAAGTGAGAACTTATCTTCAAACTCAATAGTGAACCTACATGAGTTTACCCTACATGACAGGATAAAATTCACTATTGAGTTTGAAGATAAGTTCTCACTTCCTTTCTTAGACCTTCTCATCACCAGGAACCCACCTAATAAAACCCTTACTTTTGAAGTTTACAGAAAACCAACAACTACTGATACGTTGATCAATTTTTTCTCAAACCATCCATTCTCACATAAAATAGCCTCTTTCAACTGCTTCTTTACGCGTGCCTTAAGACTACCTCTTTCTGATACTGCCTTCAATAAAGTAATTAATATTATTCGACAGCTAGCTGTCAATAATAATTTTCCTTTACATCTTATTGATAAACTCTTGGTCAGACTCCATAATAAGCTGAATTTATCTTACCCTACCATATCACCTAATACCACTCCCTCATTTTATGGTTCTTTGCATTTTCTAGGCCCTCACTCTTATCAAGTACAAAAAATCTTCAAAAAATATGATATCCCCATCGCCTTCAAAACCAATCATAACCTCAGATCTATTGTAAACTCTAAGGATTTGGTTCCACCTTTCCACAAATCAGGAGTATACAAACTTTGTTGTTCTTCTTGTAATTCTATTTACATTGGACATAGTGGGAGACGTCTAGACACTCGTTTTGCTGAACATTTGAAAGTTATAGAAAAATATAACGATACTGATATCCATAATACTAATTCTGCTTTTGCCAATCATATTCTATCTACCAATCACAATTTTTCTACCTCTGATTTTCAAATAGTTCATTCTTGTAATAAAGGAAATAGATTAAACATACTTGAAGCTTTCGAAATACATGAAGCTACTAACAACACATCTGTAAATGTCCTTAATGAACAACTCCTACCAACTGAACCTTATATTTGTCTTAATTTAATGTTTTAAAATAAAAACAAACAATAGTTTTCAGTCAACCAATAATTTTTGATCTTCCTTAATTCTTGGTTAACTTTTACTCATATTGAACCTAATCGTTACCTCTTCCTTTCTACTAGACAACACTTTTTTGGTTTTCCTAATTTTCCTCTTCCATTTTCCTTCTATAAATATAAGTATACTATTGATAACTCGGGTGGAGTTATTTAGTTTTTTCTTGGCTCTTTTGAACAATGAAGTGATTGGTGGTGTCTACTTGGGGTTGAGCTGCTGTTGTCGTTATGACCTGTTTTTAACGTTCTCTTTGACAAATAATAATAATAATTTTTTAATTAATTTATTCAATAACATAGCCACTTTTTCTACTTGTCTTCATTTCCCATATTACAATAAATATAATATTTTGTCATAATATAGTTATAAATTACTTTATACTTTTCAATCAAACAACAACATTTCAACATTAATTCTTTATTATTTCAAATACTACTAATGATACCACTGCCAGGTAACACATTCAAATACACCTTTAATTTTCAATAATAATTTTGTCACTGTTATCATTGTAGGGCTTCATTACGATTGTAACATCTTGCAGCAGAACCGTGACAACACCTATAATATCACCTAATAACTTTATACACCGAGTCTATAGACTCTTCTATTTCAAATACTTATGAGTGAACTAGGTGTTGGTATGGTTGGGTTTAATCTTTCAGTGACACGGGGAAAAAAACTGTGATATCTAATTAATAAGTTGTATTGACACAACTGTACTGTGATACTTGACTTTTTAATGTATTTTATATGGAGCTATCTTAATATGTTTTGTCCTGATTGAATCTTTGTCCTTTTTTCTTAAACTGTCCTACTTCTTTTTGAACTTGGGGTGGTCTTGTCCACCTCGGTAATTACTTATCAAATTTTATTGGTTATTGCTATTCTTCATTGTTTTTCAGCTTTTCCTCTTCGTTTTAATACCGTATACATTCAATATTGTCCTATTTATTTTCCTCTATTCTTTCACCTTACGAATTTTGAATTTGACGTTTAATCTTCTTCTTTTTTCTTTCCCTAGTCTGTGGGGTCTTGTAGTTGCAACATTTACCACCTAACGACAAATTCATTCTTGAGTACTACATGTCATCTGTCATCACTGACAGCAATTTGACAGTTCACCGAAAAGTTCCTTGCACCTGATCTGTTCGCAAGATGGTTTCTCTCAAAGAGGAAGTCATTTAAATCTTAAAATGAATTTATACCCTTAATGTCTAATACACTACTTATAACTTAGAATGAAACCTAAAGAACCCAATACAATGTAAGCTATTAGATTCTTCCTCCTTCCTGGTCTGGTAAGTTCCTTTGCCGAGGTGGGCGTGATCACCACATGCTTAAAAATTTCCTTTTTATATTGTAGGACAGTTTTAGACTTTGCTCCTGTATTTCAAGCTGATGATGGCTCGGTAAGAGCCGAAACGCGTCCTTGTATGACATTTTTATAATATACATTTTTGTGGTACCTCTTTTAGTTTTCTACTTTCTCAATTTTTTTACATATAAAGAGGTGCTCTACCTATCTAATACACTTTACAGAATTAAAATCAGATTATTAAAGGGGCCTTTTAAATAGCTTTGTTTAATAATAAAAAAATTTATTTTTAGCAATGCAAATAATTAAAACCAGTATAATTTGACTTGAACTTTCAAATGATGTCAGCAGAATTGCTATTTTATTTTTTAGCCAAAAGTTATTCGCGTTCAAAAATTGCAATTTTTCGATTTTTTGAAAGTTCCACCGCGTTTATCTCGAAAACTATGCATCCTACGAAAAAACTTGTAAGAACATTTTTTACTTAGAATTACCCAA
The DNA here is from genome assembly GCF_917563875.1 of Diabrotica virgifera virgifera. NCBI lineage: Eukaryota > Metazoa > Arthropoda > Insecta > Coleoptera > Chrysomelidae > Diabrotica > Diabrotica virgifera. The sequence goes on along the minus strand of NC_065448.1, from coordinate 97,524,097 downwards.
GAAATACAAAAAATGTTTTATTTTTCGAAAAATCGATGTTATGTAATTCCTCAAGTTCTTTGTTTATAACAATCTTATCGACATCCGAATCAACTTTTACTCAAAAAATTCGTGTTCTACGGGTCAAAATACATAAAAAACGTCTAATTTGTGTATAAGCCAAAAAATTGTTTATAACTTTAAAACATTGCTGAGGCTGCTTAAATAATCCGATTTCAATTCTGTAAAGTGCATTAGATAGGTGGAGTGCTTCTTTATATGTAAAAAATTGACAAATCTTATCTCACTAGTTTTTGTTGTGCAAGATTTTAAAAAATTTAAATTTTTTAAAAAAAGTTTAGATTGCAAAATTATTATGCAAAATCTAGTAAGTCAATTTTAATGAAATTTGGTGGACGGTTTTAACACATTACAAAAATTTTCTAAGCGAATTTGGAAAGTTCCAAGTGCAACCTAAGTGATGGAAAAAAATTTAATAAGGACAGGCTTCTTTTGTCCCCTTAGTTTATATTTATTGCTATTTTGCAGCAAGGGTAATAAATTAAGACATTTTTAACCAATCGTATCTGATAGAAAATTTAATTATATTTGTTTTATTCCTATACGACTTTGTTCCAAAATGAATCGTTTTAAAGTTATAAGCAAAGAAAATAGAAAAAAAAACGAAATTTTTTGAAATTTTTAAATATTTTATTTTTTTTATTATTGTTCCGGGCATATTTGAGAAGGAGCATAAGTCATCATTGACAAGTTATCACCTAACTTTATCCGCAAAAATCCGAATGCCACCTCTCACATCCACCTAAAAACAGATCCTTCCTGGTCTATATGATCTTTGTAGTTTAGACTTTAGACTACGTAGGCTTTCATTATAAATTACATAAAGACATTGTTCATTGTTGTTTTAGTTCAATTAACTGGAAGTTTTTGTTTTCTTTGTGCCGCGCTGGCCTTGGTCCAAGTTAGAATTCGAAAAACTTTCCCTGTTCATTTCGCTTGTGAATTTACGTTCAAAAATTTGAAGAAACTGTAGTCTAATCAAAACTTTGTATATTTCTCATCAAAGTTTGGTGAATGATATTCGCATGAAAACTTTTGTAGACTGTTATCGTTTGCCAATTCGGGGCTCCCTATTGTTAGACATTTTCTTAATTTTGTTTGTGGCTCTGAGTATCATCTCTTAATGTTCGAAGTATTTTTAAAAGTTTCTTAATTATAAAAATGTATTAAATCTGAACCACAATCATATGGTCCAAGAGCTGTGAGACATTTTTGAGTAGGTATTTTAGGCAACCTGAAAATTTTTCAGGTGACTCTTCCATGATAGCCTAATACAAAAATGCCGGTCTGGCTGGAGGGTAGCGGTTATTTTCCCCAAAAATCCCCCCCAAAGTTAAAAAAAGGGGTAAAAATTGTTATTACAAAAAATATCATTGACGTGACTTTAACGTAAATTTAAATATTCAAATATAAAGAAAATAAACAGGCCAGGCGATTTGAGGGCGATTTTAACTCTGCAAGATACTTGCATGGGCGCCCCAGGATTATTTTCAGGGGATGCATCTGAACTTCAGAAGATTTCATCTGAATCTGTACATACTATTAACGAGTATAAAATATGCAACTTTACATGCAAATCTATGTACATTCCTTCCGGACAGGGAAGTACAATTATTATTTTGACAGGGTATTTTTTAATATTAAAAATAAATATTCTAAAAAAGACAGGTTTTTTTTTGGTGAAATTTTCCAACTGCCATGTGATCGAACAAATTACGCGTACATATAAATGAAAAGCGCTATAGGTAAGCAGCAGTGTGAGAAAGAGCTTATACCGATAGCTGTTTGCGTCCTCTGTTGTACCTGAGCGAGTCCGTTCGCTCGAGAAAAATCACGTGACCTGGCGATCCCATGTTGTTGTGCCTCGAAACTTTAGAGTAATTATTATATATTATAATTTTTTAAGTAACTTTTTCTTAATCAAAGGAAAATAATACGTACTATACAATATATTTTGCAAATATGATAGAAAAAGACAGATTTATTATTATAAATATATAGGTAGAAAAGTATAAAAGTATAAACTAAATTAATTCTGTGTGCGAATCTTGTACTTCTTCTTCAAACTCCTCATCTGAGCTTAAATATTCACTGTCTTCTTCTTCGTCAGACTCCCCTCGAGACTCAGATTCCTCTTCTACATGATCTGTAAATAGTTGTAATATGTATTTAGAATTAATTAAAAATTAATTAACGACAATTTAATTAAATTACTACGTATTCTCTGTCCTTTTATACGGAGTCGAAGCCTGGACAATCACGGGCGCATCTGAAGAAAGACTTGCCATTGTTAAGATGTGCTGTTATTGAATAATGTAAAAAATATCATGAACACAACACGTAACAAACACGGAAACATTAAGAAAGATGAAAAACGCAAAAGAAATACTCAACACTATAAAGGAAAGAAAAATGAGCCAAAATAAATATTCATTCTCTTCTTCTTCGTTCGTCTCCCCTCGAGACTCAGATTCCTCTTCTACCTGATCTGTAAATAGTTGTAAATATGTATTTAGAATTAATTAAAAATTAATTAGTGATTAATTAATTGAGTTGCTGCGTATTCTTACTTATATAACTAATACTTAATACTTTTCCTTATATTATAAAGTAGCTCATTTTTCTTTCTTTCATAGTGTTGAGTGTTTGTTTTGCCTTTTTTTATCTTTCTTAATGTTTCCGTGTTTGTTACGTGTTGCGTCCATGATATTTTTTTACATTATTCGATAACACCACATCTCAACAATGGCAAGTCTATCTTCAGATGCGCCCGTGATTGTCCAGGCTTCGACTTCGTATAAAAGGACAGAGAATACGTAGCAACTCAATTAATTAATCAGTAATTAATTTTTAATTAATTATAAATACATATTACAACTATTTACAGATCATGTAGAAGAGGAATCTGAGTTTCGAGGGGAGTTTGACGAAGAAGAAGACAGTGAATATTTAAGCTCAGATGAGGAGTTTGAAGAAGAAGTACAAGATTCGCACACAGAATTAATTTAGTTTATACTTTTATACTTTTCTACCTATAACTTTTTTAATAATATATCTGTCTTTTTCTATCATATTTGCAAAATCTATTGTATAGTACCTATTATTTTCCTTTAATTAAGAAAAAGTTACTTAAAAAACTATAATATATAATAGTTACTCTGACGTTTCGAGGCACAACAACATGGGATCGCCAGGTCACGTGATTTTTCTCGAGTGAACGGACTCGCTCAGGTACAACAGAGGATGCAAACAGCTATCGGTATACGCTCTTTCTCACACTCCTGCTTACCTATAGCGCTTTTAATTTATATGCACGCGTAATTTGTTCGATCACATGGCAGTTGGAAAATTTCACCAAAAAAAACCTGTCTTTTTAGAATAATTATTTTTAATATTAAAAAATACCCTGTCAAAATAATAATTGTACTTCCCTGTCCGGAAGGAATGTACATAGCTTTTCATGTATAGTTGTATATTTTATACTCGTTAATAGTATGTACAGATTCAGATGAAATCTTCTGAAGTTCAGATGCATCCCCTGAAAATAATCCTGGGGCGCCCATGCAAGTATCTTGCAGAGTTAAAAATCGCCCTCAAATCGCCTGGCCTGTTTATTTTCTTTATATTTGAATATTTAAATTTACTTTAAAGTCACGTCAATGATATTTTTTGTAATAACAATTTTTACCCTTTTTTTAACTTTGGGGGGGATTTTTGGGGAAAATAACCGCTACCCTCCAGCCAGACCGGCATTTTTGTATTAGGCTATCATGGAAGAGTCACCTAAAAAATTTTCAGGTTGCCTAAAATACCTACTCAAAAATGTCTCACAGCTCTTATACTAATATAAACTGTTTGTCTAAAGGATATTGCTAGTATTCAAATAAAATATTTGGCCGAAAAGTTTGGTTATTTTCAGATCCAAAAAATATATTTTATCGACAAAAAATTTTCAAGTATACTTTTATGACAATAATTTGAAAAGTTTTAGGGCCGGTTGTTCGAACGCTAATCAACAATGATCATTATCAAATATTTAATTACTGTCACCAAAACTGTCAATGTCAACTTTGTTTGGGTTGCTGAAAACATAATTAATTACAATTATGAGATTTATTATTAATTATGGTTATAATTATTGTTATATTAATTGATTATAGACTCCACAGACTTTTAACAACCCAAACAAAGTTGACATTGACAGTAATTAATTATTTGATAATGATCATTGTTGATTAGCATTCGAACAACCGGCCCGTAATGTTTTATTTTTAATCTCCAATTTAATGTTTTATTTATTTATTTCATTTTTTGAAGATGAATGAACACAACTAACGCTTGCTGTTACCTAAACCAGTATGCAGTATCATTAGGGCTTACAATACCGAGCCAAAATCTCAATACCGGTATTTGGTATTTAAAATCTCAAATACCGGGATCCCGGTATTAAAACCGGTATTATGAATAAAAAATATACACGTTATATTTATACTATCCTCAGTTGTTATATCGACTTGTTATTAAATAATATATGAAACCTTTTAAATTTTGTTTTGAAATGAGTAGATGTTGTTTATAACATTACAGAGTAGGAATAGATAGATACAAAAAATGTGCAAATAGAAAAACTATATATTTGATTCTAGGATAAATTTTGCATATAATAGGATAGTACTTTTACTTATGATTTGCTATTTGTAAATTAATTTTACTTTAAAATATATTAATACAAAAATTAACTTACTGTGACAAATATTTTATATGGATTACTCTGTATTTAGACCTATATACCTATTTTCAATTATTATTAATAATTTAGAAAATGAGTGAGCCTAATTTATACACCACAATACACAAAAAAATGAAAAATAGATCTGAAAATGTAAAAAGAATTCTGATTAATAAATCTTACGGCTTATTTATAAAATAAAGTAGTCTAATTTGAAATATTTAAGAATTTTTATATAACTCATTTTATGTATTTGTATAGACAAAATTTAATAATTTCGTTGTAGAAGCTGATATAACCCTTCGCCTTAAATTAACGACATTCACGCTTTTAGAAAGCGCTATACTTGACTTGTATGTGTAATAAAAGTGTTTAATAAATAATAAATATTTTTTACAATGTAATTGGTTGTTGATCTTCAAAAATAATTTTTTGTAATAGCAAAAAATATTTTAGAAGAAAGTTTATTGTGCATCAATTCACTTTTTATAAATTAAGCTAATACCGAAATACCTGTATTTTTATTATAAATACCGGTATCGAATACCGGACAAAAATCGTCCGGGATCCTGGTATTCGGGATCCCGGAATCCCGGTATTGTAAGCCCTAAGTATCATCACCCGACATTATCAGTATTCTGTGCCCAGGCGTATTTTTTATAATTATCTTTTTGGTGTTATAGAATATAGAATAATAATTATTTCCACCTACCTCTACCGAAAGTATACTTTTCCGGACCTGATTGTAGGGAGCAAAGTTGTACTTTTCCTCCCTTGTTATACAAATGGCTATTATATCATTTTGGTCTTTTTCAACCTCCACAAGAAACTTAAATACACCTCCGGATATAGAAAACAGAAAAATACTCACGTACTTAAAAACGCAGACAAAAAAATTTGTGATCACGAACAACAGTGCAAAGAATGGGAAAGATACATCAATGACCTTTTTGACAATGTTTCTCGAGAAAATGCTCCACCTACTACCTGTGGCAACCAGTTGACAGAGGTCCCAGTATACTGAACTCTGAAGTAAGAAAAGCAATATAGCAAGCCAAAAACAATAAAGCACCCGGACCGGATCAAATCCGTGCTGAGCTACTTATACTTTGGATGAGGAAAACATTACCTACTTAACCACTTTCTTTAACAAAATTTAAAACGAAGGAAAAATACCAGATGATTGGTTGGAGTTATTGTTTATAACATTACCAAAGATAAGCAGGCCCACTAAATGTAGTGATTTTAGACTAATCAGTTTGATGAGTCACGCACTTACGATATTTTTACGAATTATACAAAACCGAGTATTCCTTCTGAGTAAAAGTATAGAATGGGTAATAAGCAATTTGAATTTAGAGATGGTCTAGGAACTAGAGAGGCACTATTTTGTATGCGCGTTCTTTTACAAAAAGCTGTGAATTCCGAAAGAACGTTTATGTTCGTTTCATCGACTTCGAGAAGGCATTCGACCGAGTACAATACGATATACTTTTCAATTGCCTACAGGCAGCAGGACTTGACCACTACGATATAAGACTGCTAAAATACTTACTTATATTACAATCCAGTAGCATCTATCCAAGTTGGAGATAGTCGTACTGAAAAACTACCCATCAAACGTGGTGTGCGACAGGGTTGTGTTTTGTCGCCCAGTCTCTTTAATCTGTACTCTGAAGAAACCTTTATAGAAACTTTGGACGACAGACAAGAGGGAGTAAGACTGGGCGGAGAAGTAATTAATACTATCAGATATGCTGACGACACAGCCATTCTTGCAGAAAATTTAGAAGATCTCCAGACATTAGTAAATCTAGTCAGTGAAGCAAGTTATCGGAGAGGCCTAAATATCAATATTTCAAAGACAAAGTGGATGGCAGTTGGAAAGATAAATGTAGATTAAGGCGTGGTTTCTCTTGATGGAGAGGAGATAGAACGAGTAAACCAGTTTAAATACCTTGGCAGTTGGCTAAATGTAAATTGCGATTGTGATGAGATAATAACCAGAATTGAAATATCACGTAAGGCTTTTATGTCCTAGAAACCAGTTTTATGTAACCGAAGCCTGTCGATGAAGATTCGCAAGGAGGTCCTAAAATGTTACGTGTGGTCTATATTATTGTATGGTTGTGAGACATGGACGTTAAAAACCACAATGCTAAATAAATTAGAAGCATTCGAATTGTGGTGCTATCGACGAATCCGAAAGATATAGTGGGTTTCGCACACTTCCAATGAAAGTGTTCTCCAAATGATGAATTCAGAACGTCTGCTCATAAACATCATAAAGAGGAGAAAAACAGGATACTTCGGCCATAATTAAAGGGCCTAAATACCATCTACCTCGCCTTATAATAAAAGGAAAGTGGAGGGAAAGAGATGGATTGGTCGAAAGAAACTTTCATGGTTGCGTAATATTAGACAATGGTGTGGTTCCACGGTAGAAGCATTATTTCGCGCAGCAGCCGATAGAGAGAGGTTTCAGGAACTTGACAGCCAACGTCTAAATACGGACACGGCACCTGAAGAAGAAGAAGGTCTTCTTCACCACCTTGCTTTGTACCTGTGGCACAAGAACCTTCACTAACATTGTCGAACTTCATTTTAAGAATAGAGATAGGTTCATTTTCTTCCCACATGCTTTGCAATCTCATACGCTCTTTATCATATTTTATCTTTATCATTTACATTAAAGGTTTACACCCTTTTAAATCCTAACAATACGAATGCCTGAAGCTGCAAACGTAAACAAATCGAAATTTTAAGCTTTGAATGGAAAGGGTAATTTTAACATGAACATAATTGATCAATTATCGCCAATTTCCCTTTGAACATCCTCTTGTCAATTAATTTTTTTCGACAACGGTTAACCATGCGACCATGCGCCATGAATATTTAACCGACCATATTTTCCGAACCCTTCTTTCCAAAATTTCCGAACAAATAAGGGTAAATTGGCCACTTAAACAGAAGCTGCTTGATTAAGTATTATAATCAGATTGGAATTGTTATAGGGATAATGATTTGGAAATTAAGTTCGGTTTAGAATAAGTTACTTTTTCCTTAGTTTTTTTACAACTGAGTCATAATTATCGGTCCTAATTCGATGTTAGGAAAGAGATAACAAATCAAGTTTAGAGGTTTAAATTTTTAAAAACGTTAGCGAGACACGGAAGAAATTTATCAGTGGAAAATAGGAAAAAGTGAATACAAAAGCTTTCGAGTATTTTTTTGACATCCATTTTATTGCGATATATTTTATACAAAACAATAAACAATACATAATATGAGTGTTAGGAAAGTCACTATTCACGCAGCGGTGAATACCTAAAAGAGTACAATAATAATAAATTGAATTAATACAGTTATTAATAATTAATTGAATTAATTTGAAGAGTACAATAGTAATTGGAATGATTAATTAGTTTGTAGTGTTGAGGTCAAAAGTGTCTGGTCTTTTTAGTCTTGTGTTCTGCAGGGGTGTCAGGAGATTGGTGACCAGTATGTTTGGGTAAACGTGTAGTCTATTGTGGTACTTGGAGCATAGAGAAATAGTTTGTGACTTGGAGATCCCTATGTATATTATTGTTGGAAATGTACCAAGGAGCTTGGCACTGTTGCCTTAGAACTTTTGATTGAAAACGCTGTATCTTGAGTAGGTTTGTTTCACTGGCAGTTTCCCAGATTTGGATGCTATACTATATACTATATATCCAGATGGGTTTTAGTACACATTTGTAGATAAGTAGTTTATTGTCTAGACTTAGGCGTGATTTTTTATTCATGAACCAGTACATCTTTCTACATATCAGTCCCAGTTGCAGTTGTTTGTTCATGCTTATGCCATGTAAGACGGCTGTCAAGGTAAATCTCCAAGTATTTGACGTCACTTTTTATTGGCAGTGGCGTGTTGTTAAAGGTTACAGCTGGATTGATCCCCTTTCTTAGTGTAAACGTAATGTGTGTTGACTTGGTGCTATTAACTTTAACTCTCCACAGTTTGAACTATATTTCAAGTCTATTTAGGTGACTTTGTAGCATCTTGGAGGCTAGGGTCGGATTTTCGTGGCAGGCCATTAGGACAGTGTCATCAGCATATATGTTGCAGTTGTTATACGATCTGAGGTTGGTATATCTGCTGTAAACAGGAGGTACAGTGTGGGTCCAAGAACACTTCCTTGGTGTATGCCAGAGTGGACGGGATGTAGAGTACTGAGGGCCTCCCCAACTTTTATCTGGTACGATCTGCCGGTGAGGTGCGATTGTATAAGCATGCAGATTGGATGAGGCAGTTGTCTTTTAAGTTTAGATATTAGACCTTTATGCTTTACCTTATCGAAGGCTTGGGAGACATCAAGGAAGGCTGCTGTATAATATTTCTTGTTCTAGAGTGCATCTATTGCGCTTCTGACTACCCTATGAACCTGTTTGATTGAGCCATGTTGTTGTCGAAATCCGAATTCGTAATGTGGTATTAGGTTTTTTTTTTCTGTAATGATGTAATGAATTCTGTAATGAGTAGTTTTGTGTCTATTCTTTTTAGGAGAAACCTTTTTAGGTCCATGCCATTAAAAAAACCTTTCAAACACTTTGGAGGGTAAAAGCAGATGACTACTAGAACGATAGGATGAATGTTGGATAGAGTCTTTGTTGGGTTTATGATTGGGATTGGATGATTTTCGACAACGGTTAACCATATCTCATGAATATTTAACCGGCCATATTTTCCGAGCCCTTCTTTCCAAAATTTCCGAACAAATAAGGGTAAATTGGCCACTTAAACAGAAGCTGCTTAATTAAGTATTATAATCAGATTGGAAAAATTGTTATAGTCATAAATATTTGCCTCCAATCAGATGCTGGACAGGGGAAATAAAAATACAAGTCAAGTTTAGGAGTTTCATTTTTTAAAATCGTAAGTGAGACATGGAAGAATTTGGCAAAGAAAATAAACAGAAAATATAAGTGAAGAAAAAATCTTGAGTTTCGAATTTTGGATTAAAGCAATCTCATGTTTTGTTTTTTTTTTATTCATATTCTTAATAATCCTTCATCAAATTTTTTACTCTCTGCTCTATTTCCGATGTTTAACTTTAGCATTTTAAAGTAAGTACAGGGGTGTCTAGCATTTTAAATAGCACAAAAAATAAAGCGTAAGTTTTTGGCCAGAAAATATTAAAAAAGTTTGAGAAACAAAAAATCTTTGGTGTAATTATATCGTTATGCTGGGGCCACAGTAACGTCTAATGCCGTTAATTAACGCGTTATTTGACTAACGCGTTAGGTGTAGCCATGACTTAGCGCGCTAATTTGTTAATGCCATTATTAATGTCGTTAAACGTTAGGCGATAGATCGGGTGTCGGCTTCTTTCGACACTACAAAGGAGTTACTCCTTTACTTATCGCGTTGTTGTAGCTACACTTGCACTGTTTCAACAAGTTTTAGCTTGCAGCGCAGCAGAGTAATTTGTTTTGTGAAATAGGTACATACTATTCTACGAAAATGGAGTGAAGTAATGAGAAAATAATTAATTTTTAACAGTGTCTGAAACAGAACCTTGTTTATGGGATCCCCAACAAAAATCACATAAAAATCGTGGTGTTCATGGTGACGCTGCATTTTTATCATCCATCTCCTTTTGAGTCTTAGTTTTTGCTTAATCCGTTTATAAAATAATAAATTCATAAAATAATAATGGCACTCATAACATATAACAGCGTAGCAGCTTCGGCTTCCATCTTGAAATTATTGGATTAAAAAACGAGTTTTCTGCTAACTACGCGCTAAAATAAGTGTGGCCAATCACTTTAACGCGCAGTTTATTCCATCATTTTTGGTGTGTTAATTAATACGATTATTTCATTCATAGGAGATTCTGACCAATAGAAATCTACAGAAATAAAAATTAAACTGATAATTTTTGATAATATCCCGTCGTCAAGTATATTACGTCAGATGCCCTTCGTTGCTATGAAAAAATACATTCAGTGACATTAATGACAATTAATGTTTTAAAAATTATAAAAGTGATGACTTTCAACCGTCAAATATTTATAACAACTGTGTGTTTAATTGTACTAATTTGTACTTACATAAATGAATTACAATAAAAATTTGGTTTTGAACAGTTTTATTCATGAAATAATCGCAACAAATTGCACTCGATCTCTAAAATTAATATAGAATTTTTGCCCTCGTGACATTTTGACATAATTTCACTCGCCTTCGGCTCGTGAAATTAAAACTGTCAAAGTGTCACTCGGGAAAAATTCAATAATTTTAGAGCTCTTGTGCAATTACTACTGATAATGAACGTTAGACGTTAACGTTACTGTGGCCCCAGCATTAGAAATAAAAATTAATAACAGCGATCATTCGTGTCTCAAAATTCACAATGATTTGTTAATATAATTTTCTTTCTTGCAACCGGACCTAAAAACAATTCCCTAGCTGGATTATCTTATAGAAGACACGTCAAAACACGCAATGGATGCGGTTTGGAATTGAGAGGGTTAATTGATTGGAGAGGACAAGTTGTTAGCATCGAAAAGGCAACCGACAGCCCGGCAACGTAGAAATTTTAATTGTAAAGCCTGCAGGGACCTGAAATGGAAGCTGGGGGATTTTGATTTTCGATTGTTGCAGTTTAATTGTGTGGAAATGAGTTTTCGCCCTGAGCGATACTAGCCCTCGTCCAAGTCGGGAGACACGTCTGGAAGTTTGCCGCTCCCGTTTCGGAGCTCAATTTTGAAAATTTGTAGAAAATCGTTAGCTAATCAAAAGTTGCAGGATTTCCCCTCGACCAAGGATTTTCCATTTTATCTGCTTCAGGGAATATGGAAATGTGTATTGAAAAGGGAAAGAAGCTTAGTTTGAATGTCTACCAGTTATTTAAATTTAAAAAGCATATATATGTATGTAATAATACCAAAATGATATAAAAAATTAATTGATTATTATTTAGTATGTATTTAATGTACAAGCAACAAAAACAAAATTTGTGTAATTGATGAATTATTTTTATTTTGTTAACGATTTCCGAAGTGGAAGTCAAAATTTCTAATAAATTTGATTTCGAACTCAAATTGTGGCGTATTCCCAAATAAAATAGTAAATCTTATTTAGGATTTCTCATGCCGCGCTGGTAAGAAGACAACAATGCAATCATCTTTTTTACATTGGTCCGCATGTACATTTATTTCACCTTCTATTTCCTTTCTGACATCGGCTTTGAGTTGTTTTTTAAAATGGTCCTTATGTTGACGAACCCACAATAAGGATTTTCCACGGTAAGCATCAATAGGTTTGATAATATTTCCTTTCGATCACTCCATTACTAACAAATATTCAACTCAGACGCCCCAAAACCAACAAACCTTTCGCGAACCCGTCCAAATACTTATTGAGATCCATCAAAGCGTTCGTTGAAAAACCGACAAAAGTTGGATCGTGGTCCCTCGTGTGCGCGCCGTTTGTGCTCCTTGAAAACACGTACTAATCTAACGAACATGTTGACATATCTATACGTACCTTAAAAGAGTGTATCAAAACAGCGAACCAAATTTATATTTATGTTGTAACTTTTTATGGTACCTACTCAGTGGCAGGTCCTCTTCTTTTTGTGGTTAAGTTATTTTTGAATTTCGTGGTAAGTTATTCTGTTATTGTATGTATTCCGTTGCGTTTTATTTAGTCAGATATTCAATTCCAATAATGAACATCATTTCAACAACATATACAACAAAATATACAGGTCATACATGAAATCACATATTTTGAAACCACAAATAGTTCGGTTGAACCTAACTTACCTTAGTACAAATGTGCACATAAAAAAAGTTATAGCCCTTTGAAGTTACAAAATGAAAATGGATTTTTTCCAATATATCGAAAACTATTAGAGATTTTTTATTGAAAATTGACATGTGGCATTCTTATGGCAGGAACACCTTAAAAATAAATTATAGTAAAATTTGTGCACCCCATGAAAAAATTATGGGGGTTTCGTTCCCTTAAACCCCCCAAACTTTTGTGCACGTTCCAATTAAATTATTATTGTGGTACCATTAGTTAAAAACAGTATTTTTAAAACTTTTTGCCTCTTAGTATATTTTCGAAAAGCCAGTTTTTATTGAGATATTTTGAATATTTGTCAAATCCACCACATGTTTTGTATATGGTTAAGTACGATTACAATTATCGAGACCTGGTAATAATGAAAAGTTATATTTTTAGATATATTTTGAACCATATTAAAAAAAGAAACCACATCTCAATAAAATGTGCCTTATCGAAAACATACTAAGAGACAAAAAAGTTTTAAAAACATTTCTATCTAATTGTACCGCAATAACATTTTAATTGAAACGCACACAAACATTTTTAATTTTCCGATGACCAATCTTTTTTTGTTACACGGATGACCAAGGGGGGGGGGGAAACCCCAGGTCAAAAATGTCAAAAATGACAATTAACAAAAAAATTAAGTTTTTTTTTGCATGGACTTTATGTCATTCAGCCACTCACAACATGAGTATTAGTGTCATGTGTAGTGTGTATGTTGAGTAAGTGTCTTGTTACTTTGCAAAGTCGACGTCATTAGCGTAAAACTAATTGGAATTCCACATAATAGACGGTATGTTATTTAACGGTATTTGACGGTATATGACGGTATTTTACTAAACAGCATATTCAGTATATTTTTTTTCTTCATAAAATATAATGATTTTTTTTATTTCAAAATATGAGGATTTTTAGAATGACATTAAAGTCAAATAAAAAATAATGAGTTAAAAATTGAAAGTACTTTTGAATTTATTAAAGAAAAACATACGCTGGGGTCACAATTTCCCCCGCTTCGTCATCCGAAGGTTAAAGGAACAAAACCCCCATAAAATTTTTATGTAAACATATTTAAAAAGAAGCCGTATCTCGATAAAAAATGGCTTATCGAAAAAATACTAAGAGGCAAAAAAGTTTTAAAAAATTGTGTTTAAATAACGGTACTACAATGATAATTTAATTGGAACGTACACAAAAGTTTGGGGGGTTTAAGGGAACATAACCCCCATAAAATTTTTATGGGGTGCACAAATTTCACTTTAATTTTTTTTTAAGATATTCCTGCCCTAAGAATGTCACATGTCCATTTTCAATTAAAAATCTCTAATAGTTTTCGATATATTGGAAAAAATCGATTTTAATTTTATAACTTCAAAGGGCTGTAACTTTTTTTATGTGCACATTTGTACAAAGGTAAGTTAGGTTCAATCGAACTAGTTTTGGCCCCAAATTATGTGATTTAATTTATGACCTGTATTTTTGTTACACCCTGTATAATAGTAAAGCACTAAATTATTTTGAGTTAAAATGACACTCCCATGGGTTGTTCAGAATTTTTACCTTACAACTATACTAATTTCTGTTTATACCCTCTCATACATAAATATGAGGCATTCAAGCGACCGAGATGAAAATAAAGTTAAGCGGAATACTGTATACTAAAAGTTGAGCATGGATACTAAAAAATAAATGACGTTTAGTGTAAAATAGTATTTTGCCCATTAGTTCAGAGATATGAGGGTTTCCTCAGGACACCAATTATTCTAACTATAATCGATAAGTGATTTGGATACTGAAGGTATATACAAACAAAACCTTTAATTTTGTTCTTGAAATATGCTGGAGGTTCTTTTGTTATTAACAGAAAATGTGAAAAAATGTGTACTTTTTGATTCCTTTAGCTGTAAACAAAAACTAGAAAAAATACTTTTTAGAGTTTAAAAATTATTTTATTTTTACTCATCAATTAATGAGTACCTGATCTTTAAAATGGCGGCATATAAAATGCTGATGGAGTTATTTGTTGTTCCATAAACTGCAAAGGAGTGTAAAAAACTCAATTTTGTAAAGTTAACAATTTTGCACAATAATTAATTTACAGCTTTGTCATTGATTGAAAAGAAGGGTATCGTAATACACTAGTTGCTAAAAATTTTTTAAATTGGAAAAGACTGCAAGATCTGTGGCTTTTGCCCAGTATTCATGTTTTTTGTTGTGTTGTTAAGCAATTGCTCTTCTATGAAGGTATTTTAAGAGGACGAAGCTCTGATGATGGCACGTTATGTGTTGAAAGTACTTAGCTGATATAAAATATATTTTTTACACACTATCAAAAGTTTTTTGAAAACATACACCTGTTTGCCGTTTTGACCAAAATTTTTTTAGACCGAATAATGCGAGAGGCTATTTGTTTGTTTATAATCTGTAACATTATTAGTCAGAAACTAATAAATATACAGCGATTCTGGGGATGTCTATTGAAAGACAGAAAGTTGTTTTTTCTAATTAATTTATTAGGCGTTAAACAAAATATTTTTTCTGTTGTAAAATGCTATTGCAAAAATAAGGTTTTTTGGATCTTTTGAACGTTTATAATAACTTTGCTGCTATATAATAGATGGCCTCTGATATGAAAAGATGGCATTTTTACACGAATTTAAATCACATTTTAAAATAGTTATTTTTTTCATAAATGCAAATCTGTTTTGTTTATAACAATTAAGAATTCTAATAAATTCCATTTTAAACGTAAAAAGTTTAACTTTTTGTAAAAAAAAACTGAAAAATTGTAACGATAGCTCCGTAGGAAAGTGCTGGCAAAGCTGTAAGTCAAGCCAAAATGAAAACTGTTCATGGTTGGGAGGGAGGACTCAAATCCGTGCTCACAAAAATTGATTGATGTTCGTCAATTTATTTTAAGGGATATCTCTGGAAATATTGATTTTTTTTGCTTTATGGTACCTACGTACCATTTTTTTAATATTTCCAATACTAACCTACGGATGTGAATCTTGGACCCTGAGACAATCAGAAAGAAGAAAGATAGACGCCAATAAAATGTTCTGTTTGAGACGAATGTTACAAATTCCTTGGACAGGACACATAATTCAATTTTAACAGAGCTAAAAGTTAGCCAACGACTCTCCAGTAAAGTAAAGTCCATCTTCAACAATTAAAATACTTTTGATATGTTATGAGAGCAAAAACAGAAAGCATGGATAGAGTAACTACACAAGGAAAGGTGGAAGACCGAAGATCACGAGGAAATACCCAACAAGATGGATTGATCAAATTACAGGGATATGCAAAATATATACAGGGTGTCCCGAACAGATTGGTCATAAATTATACCACAGATTCTGGGGTCAAAAATAAGTTGATTGAACGTCACTTACCTATATACAATAGTGCACACAAAAAAAGTTACAGCCCTTTGAAGTTACAAAATGAAAATCGATTTTTTTTCATATATCGAAAACTCTTAGAGATTTTTTATTGAAAATGGACATGTGGCATTCTTATGGGAGCAACATCTAATAAAAAACTTAAA
Organism: Diabrotica virgifera virgifera; assembly: GCF_917563875.1. Classification (NCBI taxonomy): domain Eukaryota; kingdom Metazoa; phylum Arthropoda; class Insecta; order Coleoptera; family Chrysomelidae; genus Diabrotica; species Diabrotica virgifera. Next base: position 97,507,915 of record NC_065448.1, on the reverse strand, counting down.
GTGAAATTTGTGCACCCCATAAAAATTTTATGGGGGTTTTGTTGCTTTAAACCCCCCTAAACTTTTGTGTACGTTCAAATTAAATTATTATTGTGGCACCATTAGTTAAACACAATGTTCTTAAAACTTCTTTGCCTCTAAGTATTTTTTCGATAAGCCAGTGTTTATCGACATATTTTGAATATTTGTCGAATCCACCACATATTTGTATATGGTTGAGTACGATTACAGAGACCTGTTAATAATCTGAAAATGTATTTATAATTTGCATTTTAGGTATATTTTGAAAAAGAAGCCACATCTCGATAAAAGGTGACTTGTCAAAAAAAGACTAAGAGGCAAAAAAGTTTTAAAAACACTGTGTTTAACTAATGGTATCACAAAAATAGTTTTATTGAAACGTACACAAAAGTTTGGGGGCTTTAAAGGAACAAAACCCCCATAAAATTTTTATGTAAATATATTAAAAAAGAAGCCGCATCTCGATTAAAACTGGATTATCGAAAAAATACTAGGAGGCAAAAAAGTTTTAAAAATGTTGTGTTTAACTAATGGTATCACAATAATGAACTAGTTGGAACGTACACAAAAGTTTGGGGGGTTTAAGGGAATAAAACCCCCATAAAATTTTTATGGGGTGGACAAACTTCACTATAATTTTGTTTTAAGATGTTCCTGCCACAAGAATAATACATGTCCATTTTCAATAAAAAATCTCTAATAGTTTTCGACATATTGAAAAAAATCGATTTTCATTTTGTAACTTTAAAGGGCTGTAACTTTTTTTATGAGCACATTTGTACTAAGGTAAGTTAGGTTCAATCGAACTATTTTTGACTCCAGATTGTGTGGTATAATTTATGACCAATCTTTTCGGGACACCCTGTATACATGAGTTAAAAGAAATGACCAGAGACAGAGATCTTTGGAGACGGACAATACACGACATCACGCCGACTACTAAACTCCCTCCGGGAGGTCTAGATTGAAGAGAGAGAGAGAGAGACCTAACTCTTTACGTACTGTCCAAAAATGCAATTAGTGTATTAAAGTTTTAAATAAATACATTAATTTGGTTAAGCTTAACATTTCTTTTGGAAAATCTCAAATTTTTTTCTCTCTTTTAATAGACAATGGCAGAATCGCTGTAAGTTTAATTGTTTCTGCATAATAATGTTTTAAACAATTGGTCTCTTGGATAAACATCTAAGATTTTTCAAAAACAATTGCATGACTCATGAACATTTAAAGTTATAATGATTATTTCATTCATAGGAGATTCTGACCAATAGAAAGCTACAGAAATTAAAATTAAACTGATAATTTTTGATTATTTCATTCATAGGAGATTCTGACCAATAGAAAGCTACATAAATCTAAATTAAATCGATACTTTTTGATAATTTCCCGTCGTCAAGTATATTACGTCAGATGCCCTTCGTTGCTACGAAAAAATACATTCAGTGACATTAATGACAATTAATGTTTTAAAAATTATAAAAGTGATGACTTTCAACCGTCAAATTAATATTTATAACAACTGTGTTTAATTGTACTAATTTGTACTTACATAAATAAATTACAATAAAATTTTGTTGTTGAACAGTTGTATTCATGAAATAATCGCAACAAATTGCACTCGATCTCTAAAATTAATATAGAATTTTAGAGCTCTTGTGCAATTACTACTGATTATTTCATTCATAGGAGATTCTGACCAATATAACGCTACAGAAATGCAAATTAAGGTGATAATTTTTGATAATATCCCGTCGTCAAGTATATTACGTCAGATGCCCTTCGTTGCTACGAAAAAATACATTCAGTGACATTAATGACAAAATTAATGTTTTAAAAGTTATAAAAGTGATGACTTTCAACTGTAAAATATTTTATATCAACTGTGTGTTTAACAGTACTAATTTGTACTTACATAAACAAATTACAATAAAATTTTGGTTTTGAACAGTTTTATTCATGAAATAATCGCAACAAATTGCACTCGATCTCTAAAATTAATATAGAATTTTAGAGCTCTTGTGCAATTACTACTGATAATATCCCGTCGTCAAGTATATTACGTCACATGCCCTTCGTTGCTACGAAAAAATACATTCAGTGACATTAATGACAATTATAAAAGTGATTAAAAATTATAAAAGTGATGACTTTCAACCGTAAAATATTTATAACAACTGTGTGTTTAATTGTACTAAATCCACAAGGAAAAGAAAAAGTTTTCCTGTAGTTGGCTGTATACCATCAATCACAAAATTGGAAAAAAATCCTTTGTAAAAGGTATAAATTTTTTTTATTAAAAATCCCTTAAAAGGGCTACATCACAACAAAACGTTTTCGATTTTTTAAAAAAATCATCATCAGTGTTCGATAAACTGGATGCTAGCTGAGCCACAAAAGAAAAATATCTGGGTAAAAACCCTTTACATAAAATATAGATGCCTTAAAAGTGCATACTTCAATAAAAAGGCCTGTGATGGTCACATGGCAAACAGGATAATGCCCTAAGGTAAAGTATACAGGTTTCCCAACACGTGGGATCCAAATTGAGTTGATCACATTTCAATGACTTGCCATTAGAGTTGCCATTAAGTCATTGAAATGTGATCAACTCAATTTGGATCCCACGTGTTGGGAAACCTGTATACTTTACCTTAGGGCATTATCCTGTTTGCCATGTGACCATCACAGGCCTTTTTATTGAAGTATGCACTTTTAAGGCATCTATATTTTATGTAAAGGGTTTTTACCCAGATATTTTTCTTTTGTGGCTCAGCTAGCATCCAGTTTATCGAACACTGATGATGATTTTTTATAAAAATCGAAAACGTTTTGTTGTGATGTAGCCCTTTTGAGGGATTTTTAATAAAAAAATTTTATACCTTTTACAAAGGATTTCTTTCCAATTTTGTAATTGTACTAATTTGTACTTACATAAATAAATTACAATAAAATTTTGGTTTTGAACAGTTTTATTCATGAAATAAGCGCAACAAATTGCACTCGATCTCTAAAATTATTATCGAATTTTTGCCCTCGTGACACTTTGACATAATTTCACTCCCCTTCGGGTCGTGAAATTAAAACTGTCAAAGTGTCACTCGGGAAAATTTCGATAATTTTAGAGCTCTTGTGCAATTACTACTGATAATTAAAAATATAATAATTTAACTTTGAAAAAAAATGATGGTTTTTATTTACAAGAATCAAAAAGTACACATTTTGACGTTTTCTACTTACATAAAAAGCTCAACCATATTTTTAGGATTTACGCAAAACTATAGGTTTTGTTTTTAAATTTACTGACACATTACATTATAAGAATTAACTGTATTAACCCTAGAAGAACCAAGGGGGGTTAAAAAGTATCCACAACATTGCATTACATCCGATTTTCTAAATACCTTTATTCCTAAAAATCTCAAATAATTAGTAATTATATATAATCTAAATTTTTTGTTAGAGCTAATTTTATGATAAAACTTACCGTTTCGCTGAAAATTGCTTAAAACCATATTTGGTGACCTTTGACCCCGCGTAAATTTTTTAGCTCGGGTCGGATTTATGAGGACTTTTTAGATTTCATTTATGATGGTATTTTGAACAATCCTGCCAATTTTCAGCTTGGTGGTAATTTTTGTAACCTCGGATGTGTAAGTTGACCGGAGTATAAATAATTCCCCTTGAATACCATCCCAAAATGGAAAGGGACGATACTATTCATGTTGCAAATTAGCAAAATCTAAAAGAAAAAAGACCAATACGTGGGCAACAACAACCATAGTTTGTTCAAAATGCCAGAAGTATGTATGCGGTAAGCACAGTTCGGAACAATTGTTATCTTTTAACTGTTCCATTAACGTCTAGGAATAATTTTTATATTAATTTGTAAAAGTGGTATATTTAAATTAGTTTAAATAAAGAAGCACGTTTTTGATTAATTTATGTGTGGACATTTTTTGACCCTCCTTGGTCCTCGCTGTTTCTACTAAAAGTTTGGTCCTGCAAGGGTTAAATAACGTTTTTCCCATAAATCTAAAAATATTGTTAATTTATTTAACTATTCTAAATGGGAATAAGCCACAATTTAACTAAAAAAATGATTTTATTAACGTTTCGATGTCCAGATAGGACGTCGTTGTCAAAATACAAAATATTAATATTTTATTTTTCTATCTATTTTTATATGATGACCTTTTTTAAAAACTTTTTATCTATGTATGTACTTTTATGCGAATTTAATATTTTTGGATACATTTTTTTGATATATATATATATTTTTGTTCTTTTATAATTTATTTCCTTGAGGTTTTTGAATTCTTTTTTATGCGATATTTAGTATATTATATTATGTGGATGCATCTAATACCTAAATTTCTTGGTGGTTACCTGTTACAATTTAGTATTCGTAACAGAGTTATTTTTTTGCTTATTTATTTGAATTACATGTAGAACGTAGTATAATTAATATAAAATAAGTATAACTGGTAAGTATAACAGAGATAAATAGTAACAGCATTTCTTGTATTTAAATACTTCTTAACGCCTTTATCGGCAGACATGGTGCATTTAGATGTCTAAGAAAACTTTAAAATTTATTTTGTGTAACTTCTTAGATAAACTTTTTTGTTTTGAAGAAGTTTGTCATTTCACACGATGTTTATCACTCTAAAAGCCCAGAAAGTTTTCAAAGAGCGTTTCTCGACACACGCTTTTCGAATATAAAACAATAAAACAGCTCTTAGCAACTTTATTATAAGTGTACGAGGTATAAGAGGCCTTTTGTTTCTTTTTAATTCACGAGAATAGTAAATCTATTTTACACTCTTTTGTGATTAGTGCTAATAAGATGAAAATCCTTCATTTATTGAAGTTATATTTCTCTAGGCGCGATTGAGAAAATTGCTGAGAGTGAATTTTTATAAATACGACAGTATGAACTACGCGCACACGACAGCATGAAGTTAGTTGCTAAATCTTTCAAGTTACGTATGTGTCAGTGTAACTAAAGTGTGAAAAAAATACATCGGTGTTTTTAGTAAATATATTTTATTATAATTTTTGTGTCTTTGGATTTGTCTTGTATCGATGCCGCCCAAAATCCCGGCAGCCAAAATCCCGACAGCCAAAATCCCGACACGCCAGAATCCCGACAGGCCAGAATCCCGACACGCCAAAATCCCGACAGGCCAGAATCCCGACAAATAAAAATCCTGTCAGATTTTCAAAACTAATACATAGCATGCATCTAAGCTTTCATTTGACACCTCATTTGCCATTCACCTGGTATAATGACGGAGAAGTTATATTCGCGGTCGGACGGACAGACAGCATAGGTCAAATTTCTCACCTTTAGTACCATCCTTGGATTATAAGCTTTCATTTGACACCTCAAATGTCATTCTACCTGGTAAAATGATGGAGGAGTTGTGTTTGCGGAAGGACAGGCAGACGGACAGACGTTGATAATTCAAAGTTTTCACATTTTTTCATAATTAGTGAAAACAATAATGGAAAAATTCTTCGCGAATTAATCAGTTTTAATTTATTTCCAAGTATGTAGGTGATATTAGTATAATTAGCTAAATATAAATGTAAATAATATAAATAAATTTCTTCATTTTTAAAATAATACTGTTAGTCCGTTCTTTAACGGTAAAATATCGCAAAACCTCTAAATTTTAAAGAACCGCTTAGATTGACATGAAATTTGGCACACACATAGCTAACATGTCAAAGAAAAAAAGTGATATTGTGCTGATATGTGCTTTTGCCCTGGGGGTGGTTTTCACCCCCTTTTGGGGGTGAAAAAATATTCGTCCGAAGTAAGTCAGGAAATGGATAAACTGGCTAATTTTAAGTAACTTTTGTTCTATAGAGTTTTTTCACGAAGTCAATACTTTTTGAGTTATTTGGCAGTGAATATGTTCATTTTTTCAACAAAATAACCACGCTTTTAGATGGTTTTTCGCAAATAACTCAAATAGTAAGTATTTTGTCGAAAAAACATTCTCAGCAAAAATATAGCCTGTAAAAAATTAAAAAAAAATGGTGTATATATCACGTCTCTATATCTAGTAGAAGCAGAGTTATAGCTAATGAAAAATAGGTTCATATTCGTCAAATTCCAAATGGAATACTTTAACGTGAAATAACCCAAAAAGAAGCAAATTTCGGGGAAAACTCATTACAACTTATTTAAAGTGTTTAAGAAAAGCTTCATTTTTGTTTTATAAAAAAAATTTCTAGCATCAAAAGTCAACAAGTTACGCTCAAAATAAAGTTAGTCCTTTTTTGTTTTGGTAAAAAAATTGAGAAAATCACCCCCTAATTAGTATCTTAAATGAACTTAATCGTTACGACTTCACAAGCTTCTTGAGTCGTGTATGTATTGTTTATATGATCTGCAAGTTTCATCGGTTCAAAGTCCTTATTATTGAAAAGACTGTAGTTAAAAGGGTTGAAACGAGTCACTGATCACGAATGTATGCAAATTTAGAAACACCAAATCTTAATCAATTTTTGTCTAACAGAAAAACAAAAAAATACATGATATTCAGAAAAGCAATGCTGATTTTTTTGGTTATCGAGGTTTTTGGTATCTCTAACAATTTTTAAATTATTTTGAAAAAAAGCATATTTTTCAAAATTAAAATTTTTAAAAATTTTACTTTGAAACCAAATTTTTTCAAAAATAAGCACTTTGAATCAATGAAACTTACAGATCATATAAACACAACATAAGTAAAATAATTTGTAGAGCGGTAACGATTAATTTCATTTAAGTTGCTAATTAGGGGGTGGTTTTCCCGATTTTTTTTTCCAAAACAAAAGGGACCAACTTTATTTTGAGCGTAACTTGCTTAAATTTAAAGTTAGAAACTTTTTGTAAAGACAGAAATAAAGCTTTTTTTGAACACTTTAAAAAAGTTATAAGGGGCTTTCCCCAAAAAGTGTTTAATTTTTTGGATACTTCACGTCGAAATATTCTATTTGAAATTTGGTGAATATGAATCTATTTTTCATTGGCTATAACTCTGGTTCTACGAGATCCAGAGACCTAACGCGTACACCATTTTTTTACTTTTTTATAGGCTATATTTTTGCTAAGAACGTTTTTTTCGACAAAATACTTAATTTTTGAGTTACTTGCGAAAAACCGTCTAAAAATGTGGTTATTTTGTTGAAAAATGAACATATTCACTCGCAAATAACTCAAAAAGTGTTGACTTGGAGAAAAAGCTCTATAGAACAAAAGCTACTTAAAATTAGTCAGTTTACCCATTTCCGGACTTATTTTGGACATATATTTTTTCACCCCCAAGAGACACAGGGCAAAACCACACATCGGCACAATATCACTTTTTTTCTTCGACATGTAAGCTATACGTATGCCAAATTTCATGTCAATCCAAGCGGTTCTTTAAAATTTAGAGCAAAAACCGTGATAGAATGTACTATGTAACGTAACAAAAATAGATGAATACTACTATGTATTATAGTTTTGAAAATCTGACAGGATTTTTAATTTGTCGGGATTCTGCCCTGTCGGGATTCTGGCCTGTCGGGATTCTGGCGTGTCGGGATTTTGGTCGTCGGGATTTTGGTCGTCGGGATTTTGGCTGTCGGGATTTTGGCTGTCGGGATTTTGGGGTAGACCAGTCTTGTATACCGATGCATAATATGTACGTTTTCTGCATTATGATACGGTTTTAAAAAGGGGTAACCAACCGCTTGGGAAAATGTCATTGTCGTAGCCTTACTTTTTTTTTTTTAATTTTTTGTATTATTTTAAGCTTTAAAATTAGTTTAATACTTAAAAAAATACAATTAAACTGTTTAAAATATATTTATTTCATTGAAATCATAATAATAGAAGTATAACTTCTTACATCCGTACAAAGTACACACACCCTTTTATTTTTTAACAGTAGAAAAACAGTTTCTTTTAAGCGTGATGTGTGATTAAACATCTTTGATTGAGTTTTCCATCAGTTACTGGACGATTCCATCAGATACTGGACGAAGAAATTTTAATTTACTTGGGTTTAAAAACTCGGTTTAATGGAAACTCTGTTTACTATTTTGTCTGTTTTGTCGAATTTGGTCTTGGTGTTCGTTTCGAAAGAAACTCGTCTAATGTTGATTTAAAACACATGGATGTGGATTTCATTTAATTTGTAGATTATAATTCTATTGATTCGGAAAATTAAATTATAAATTAGCAAATAGTAGATAGTAATACATGATCAATTCCTGATTAGGGTTTGTGCGAATTAGTCAATATTCATATCATTCAATGCGATTAAGTAGTTCTTACAATGTATCGAGACAAACAAAATCGACTGAAAAATTCAAAACCTCATTCGCGGTGTGCAAGTACATGAAGGGGGTACGAGAAACGATCGTGCGAGAATAGCGGAGAAATATTGTAACTTTCTTAAATAATTCATTGTCAATTGAAATTGTCATATTGACGTATATTTCATATCTACTGTCAATGAAGAAGAAAAATTATATATTGCTCCACAATAATTGATATGATATGCAATTATTATATAAAGGTAAATTTAATTAATTGTATTTTCCTTGAAGTACTGCATTTTAATAACTAATTTTATTTACTACATACAATTGTTTACGTTTTAATAACATAACCTGAATCTTATTTTTTCTTCTTATTATTTTTTGGACTATGGCCTTGACAATTATCCAGTAACCAGGACTAATACAATTGGCCAATATAATTAAAAGTGCGAATAATGTTGCTGAGCGTAGAAACCAGGTGTCGCTTTGCCGAACTTGCACGGTCCCAATATTACTTAATGCAATTTAATATTTGTATTTCTGTTTCCTTACCAAACATTTGTAATATACAATAGAATAGAATAGAAATATGATTTAATGTCACTAAAGTCACTAAAAATTTTACAATTTTATGGACAGATTTACATAAAGTCAAAAAATGACAATAACAAAATACAATTTACTGAAATTAGATAAATCGTCAATATTACAAAATAAAAGATAATGAAAGTAAAATAAAAACAATATACTGCAAAATTTAAATAAATGGCGAACATACTACAAATAAAATACAACATTAGGAACTAAATGGGTTCTACCCACCCAAATATAGACAAAATACTTTAGTTACTTATACATAGTCATACAAATATCCTTTGATATGATTCACTAATAAAATAAGAAGTCAACAAAGAACGCGTTGGTACTAAGAACTACACTGGAAAAAAGGTCTAAAGGCTGTACTATTTTATTAATAGTCCATGCTGTTGCGAGTCACACCATATGGTGCGTCTTTGTCGCACTATATGATTGACATATTGAATGACATAAATAAATAAATTATTAAAAAAGATGAAGTAAAAGTCAGACTTACTCTCAATCTTTATTATAACTTCCGACGACCGGTTTCGCTCTTTAAAATTTGTAGAGTATCTTCAGGTCAAGATGCTCTACAAATTTTAAAGAGCGAAACCGGTCATCGGAAGTTATAATAAAGATTGAGAGTAAGTCTGACTTTTACTTCATTTAAAATGAACTCTCACATGCAACTCATTCAAGATTTATTAAAAAAGACTGTGTTAATAATAAATTATAAAATTTTAATAAATGGCAATGTAACAAGTATTTGTTAAGAATTTTTGGCATAGCCATTTTTTGTCACTGAAGTGGACGCGCATAATAAGCACTTAAAGGCGGGTTCTCATTAGTCAACCTCATTGATCAATATCCTTGATTTTATGCTACAGAAATAAAATAGATTTGTATGAACGTCGATTCAGCGATATTGTTCCATCATATGGTATTTCAGTAAAAGTGAAAAGCCTTCCTACTTTTGATGGATCAAGGAAGTGATTCTATCAGATAGAACAGAGCTTGACAGTGAGAACTAGCGTTCAGTTGTATTATGTGGGCTTAAATAGTAAGCATATGAGGTTAAATTCTTTGTGAAAACCATAGATATATAATATCGTGAAAAATATCAATGTAGAGAGATTGGCGAATGGATTTAGTGTCCGCAGTCATATAAACCCAAATAAACAACAAACAACAAATAGAGAGATAACCATATCTGCAAGTTTTCAGAATTATACCAGAGAGAGGAGTGCATATGGAATATTAGGAGTGAACAATATAAAGATACAATAAAGCGGGAACAAAACTATGAAGCTATTCGTTTTAGAATGGAAATAGAAACCCTGACTATAAACGATATTAAAAGTAAAATTAAAGGTATCCGGACAACCTACGAAGTTGAATTGAATAAAATATTAAAAGCAAATAAAGTGGTACAGGAACAGATGATCTGTATAAACCCAAACTGTTTTGGTTCGGCCAAGCGGATGCATTTTTAAGAGGTGTTTCCGTTGCAAAAGCCTGTCAGAGATTTTCTTGTTTTCCTATTTTTAATAAGGTTTTTAAATATTTACACAAATCTTCTTTGCAGCCATTAAAAATTAGCACTCTTTAGACCGAATTCAATATCCTTCAAATAGTGCGAATTTGAATTATATGTTCAGTTGCATAGAATCAGCGCTATTGATCAATGATATTGACTAATGAGAACCTGCCTTAAAAAACAACGGTCTATATTGAAAGAAACCCCGATTACTCATCAGAGTCTTTAAATTGAATGTTTAAACTTCAATTTATTCACTTGACAACCTTAAACCTAATAATTTACATACAGTAGGAAAAATGAAAGAATACCCATGAACGAACATATAAAACACGCTGTATTTTCCTGTCACCGTGTCATACAAAAAATTGGCCAGCGCAAGTGCATGTAATAATTATTATTACATGTACTTGCGCTGGGCAATTTTCTTTGTGACACGGTGACAGGAAAATACAGCGTGTTTTATATGTTCGTTCATGGGTATTCTTTCATTTTTCCGACTGTATAAGTTTTTTCCTATTTGTTGATTGAACAATACTCCAATACAGTTTTAAATATACTTTTTGTATGGACGACAGCGGATACAGACTCAAATATAATTAATCTTTATTCATAGCAAAACCAACAACAAAACCCCCTATGAATTGTTCAAGTACGATCCCCTTCAAATTTATTGCATATACACGATAAACCAACCTCAAAACCATCAAACGATTCATATACAAAAATGTGTAGACTCATCAGTACAATTTATTTCCCGTTAAGGCTGTTAAGCACCCCGTATTTGAAGGGAGCATATAACAAAATTCCATTATTTCGTACAATGAACGGAGTATATTTTCATCATTTTCGCACCGCCGGATCTTTTTCAATACTGGTCGCTGAATCCTCTGGACGCCAACCTTATTTTCGTACCGAAACTGTTCAATGAAAGGTCCATTTATTTTCTATCGATGATCCCCCTCTCATCTATTCGAGTTTTGCGCGATTCTGATAAATGAAAAACAAATATGCTGCGGAAATGAAAAAAATGACGAATACTTCGATTAAAAAACTGAAATAAGTACACGCTTACTTGGTATTTATTGTCGTTTATCATGAATAAAGAGTAACCATGATATAATTTGTGAGCAATGTGTACAATCTTTGCAAAACAAAAAAACAAATAGGATCTAATTCTAATTTAAGAAAGGCTCGAACGACTAGATAATTTTTGACGTTGAGAGGTGATTTATATTTTTTGCAGAAATTGCTTGGAATTAACTCATATAATAATAATTGAGTTATCCTCCCACTCAAAAAGGTCCAGAACATTATTTAAATAATCAAAATGTCAAAAAATTAAGGAAAATTAGATTTTTTTCTTCGTTTTTTGAGTATTCACTTCCGAGAAAAGTTGCACTGACATGAAAGTTGCGTAATTAAATTTCCTACAATATAGGATTGGTTAATAGTTTTAAAAATTGTCACCCTTGTTGCAAAATAGCAATAATTGCGAAATAACCATAGAAAAAGAAGTATTCGCATTGTACGCTTTTCGATCATTTATGCTACACTTAGGACCTTCATATTTTAACCTGAAAAACTTTATGATATAGTACAACAACACTGAATTTCATTAAGATCGATTTAATAGATTTAGTAAAATAAATTTTGGAATCCAGCTTTCGCAAAAAAATTCATTTTTTCAAAATGTTGCAGGACTGAAAATAAAACAGATAGCAAATTGATTTTTTTTACAAACTGTTGTTTTTCTTCGTCATGTATGTTGTTGTTTCAGTCAATAGATAGAGACGTTTTGTGCTACAATTAACATTAGAATTCGTCTTGGCATATTAATTAAACGCTTTTCTTTGCTCAATCGTTTGGGTCATATCTTTAGACGTTAATTTGACTGCCTTTTCTTCAATGCAAATGACTGAACATTTGCAGACATATGCATTCGCAGGAACAATACACGAATATTCAATAAAAAAAATTTTATGTTTATTAATAATTGTTTAAATAAAAAAACGATTTTAACGGAAAATGCTTAAATTCTCTTGTTTTTTACAATGAAGAAACTTGAATCTTTTACAGATTGTAGCTAATTATATGAGCTATACATAATTTCACTTTTTACGTTAATTGTTTACGTTATGCTTCATAAATAAACAATAAAGTTTCAGATTTTTTGCCGATTCCGACTACTTTTCATGTTAGTACATCATATGTTTTTTACATAATTTAATATACATGACGATATATTTTAATGTTTGAAAAGTGTAAGACTAAAAAGTAAAAAATAAAAAAATATAAATTTTTTTTTAAGAAACGCGTTTCTTCAGTTACGAGTGACTAAAATTAAAAATATAAAAAATCAACCAAAAAGCCAAAAATAAAAAAAAAAATTAAAAACAGATTCGTTAAAGAAATGCGTGGGGCGAAAACCGTTTATTCGATGAAGACGAGCCACGCTTTTCTTTAACGAATGTGTTAGATTTTTTCAATTTTTTTTTTATTTTTTGCTTTTTAGTTGATTTTTTTATAATTATTTTAATTTTAGCGTAACTAAAGAAAAGCGTTTCTTAAATTTTTTTTATATTTTTTTATTTATTTTCATTTTCTATTCAATTGTTCAAATGTATATTTCATACTTTCTTTTGTTTCAGGTAAGTTCCTTAAACTATTATAAACACGTGAGTTTGGCTTTCTGGTAAGTAATAAATAGTTTAACCTTCCGTTCCGATGACCAACCTTTTTTTGTTACACGGATGACCAAGGGGGGGAAAAATGACCCCAGGTCAAAAATGACAATTAACAAAAAAATGAAGTTTTTTTTTATGGCATGGACTTTATGTCATTCAGCCAGTCACAACATGAGTATTAGTGTCATGTGTAGTGTGTATGTTGAGTAAGTGTCTTGTTACTTTGCAAAGTCGACGTCATTAGCGTAAAACAACTTGGAATTACACATAATAGACGGTATTTTACTAAACATCAACTTCAGAATATATTTTTTATTCGTAAAATATAGGGAATTTTTTTTATTTCAAAATACGAGGATATCTAGAATGATATTAAAGTCAAATAAAAAAGTAATGAGTTAAAAATTGAAAATACTTTTGAATTTATTAAAGAAAAACATACGCTGGGGTCACAATTTCCCCCGCTTGGTCATCCGAAGGTTAAACACCCGATGAAAAAATCCAAGAAATTGCTATTTAGATTATTCAAACCGTATTTAATAATCTTCTTTCCCATTTTGATGAGTTAATGTATTAGGTCTGTTACTAAAACTGGAAGAAGGGATTTAACATTCGATTTTTTAAATTAGATCGGGACCCTTTTTTGGAAGCCATCGTTGTAACCTGGCCGTACTACAGCCAGGTGGCTTATTGTAATCTTCGATTCACTCATGGTACGCATTACAGAATTCTGAAACTCTTTACTAGTTTTTACAGGTCTAGTTTTTACAGGAGTTTAGATCTAGAGGATGGGTACCATATGTTCAGTTCGAAAGCCCTCATGTTGATTTCTCTTGCACATGGCAAGATTCCAAAAATATTCGCTTTGTCCAACGGTTGTCCTTTATCTTCCGACGCGTCTTGCCAAGTCCCAGTTAACATTGCAATCTTTGGACTCACATCGGTTACTTTTGATCGTCTCCTTATTTCTTCTTTGGATTTGCGATCGCCGAGCTTAATGTTGAGCATTCTCCGTTCCATAGCTCTCTGGGTCACTTGTGGACTATGCTGTTGTTAAAGCCCATGTTTCAATTCCATATGTCAAAACCGGCAATACGTACTGATCGAAGGTTTTTGCCTTTAAAGTATTTGGTATGTTTGATTTGAATACTGTTCATAATCGTCCAAATGCTGCCCGTGCTAAAGAACATCTTCTATTTAAATGCAGCCTTTGGGTTAAGCTTTGACACTTCAATTTTTTGTCCTAAGTATATATACGAATCAACCTTTTCTATATTATTATTATCCAGAGTTATATCCTCAGTCATATCTAGAGATTCGTTGGTTAGCTATTTAGTTTTTGCTAGATTTATTTTTATTTATTTATTTTATTTCTATTTATTTTAATACTTACTTTAATACTAATATTTTTTGATTTTGTATGTAGGTCTAATGGCATTTCCTGCAATTTCTTCTTTGTCTTTTGCTATTAGTGCAACATCATCGGCAAATTTCAGATGGTTCAGGTTTTCGCAGTCTATCGTCACTCCTTTATTTGCCCATCCTAAAGTTCCAAACTATCTTTTAGAGCTAAAGAAAATAGCTTGGATGAGACAGAATCTCCTTATCTAACCCCTCTCTGTAGTTTTATCTTTTCTGTGTTCCTTTCTGTTTGTACTTGTGATTTTGCATTTTCGCGTATATACCTACTTCAAACTCTGGTCTAATTAGCAAAATTCATGGAAAAGTTATTTACCAGCAATTTTATTGCTGGAATCGAATTATAAGATCCTATATATTAATAATATAGGTATGCAAAGTCCGCAGATAGTGTGCTACTTTTTTTATAAACAAAATGGCGCCGACAAATCGTATTTTTTTCAATTATTGCTCTATAACTCCGAAGATTTTAACTTAACAACAAAAACATCCAAATAAAAATTCACCGCAATTAAATTCTGCATAGAGATATGTTTTTCCCGATTTGCTCCGACGAAAATTTTCCTCGGAAAATGCGGATTTTCCCAACAAAAACTCTAATTTTCAATTAAAGTTAGGTAAGTAATTATTAATCAATAATTAAATAACTTAGTGACATCAAAGCTTTCTTGGTATAGATTGTAATTCCAGAAGCCGGTGAAAATTAAACGAATATTTTAGCAACAATTCAATTGTTAATTAACAATTTACGATCGCAATAATAACCAAAATAATCATGATACATTGATCAAACTTATAAAGATTATAAAGATGAGATGCTTATTTAATATTTTATCGACAAAATATAAATTTTTCGTTATTTTTTCATAATCTTTAAATTTTGAAAAAAAAAATAGTTATAATACGCTGGTCTAATTGGTAAAGTACATAGAAAGGTTATTTACTAGCAATTTTATTGCTGGAATCGAATATTATGATCCTATATATTAATAATGTAGGTATGCAAAGTCCGCAGATAGTGTGCTACTTTTTTTATTAACAAAATGACGCCCCCAAATCGTGTTTTTTTCAATTATTGTTCTATAACTCCGAAGATTTTAACTTTACACCAAAAACACTCAAATAAAAATTCACCGAAATTAAATTCTGCATAGAGATATGTTTTTCCCGATCTGCTCCGACGAAAATTTTCCTCGGAAAATGCGGGTTTTCCCAACAAAATTTTTAATTTTCAAATAAAGTTTTAGATAAGTAATTATCTACCAATAATTAAATAATTTGGTGACTTAAAAGCCTTCTTGGTTTAAATTATAGTTCCAGAACCTGGTGAAAATTGAACGAATATTTTAGCAACAATTCAATTGTTAATTAATAATTTACGGTCGCAATAATAACCAAAATAATTATGATACACTGATCAAATTTTGAAATCTTATAAAGATGAGATGCCTATTTAACATTTTGTCGACAAAATATAAATTTTTTATTTTTTTGCATGATCTTTAAATGTTTAAAAAAAATAGTTATAAACTAATTAACGTTTCTCAGAAAAAACACGATTTTCGGGCGCCATTTTGTTTATAAAAAAAGTAGCACACTATCTGCGGACTTTGCATACCTATATTATTAATATATATAGTCGTAAGCTTGGATTCCAGCAATAAAATTGCTGGTAAATAACTTTTCTCAAAAATGGCCTATTCTCCGATAATCAGCCCAGACTATAATGATTTTTATATAATATCGTCATCAACTCCACTATCGCTAAAAGCATTAAGAATTGCCCAAATTTCTATGGAGTCAAATGCCTTCTCGTAATCTACCATAGCTTCTTCTTCTTCTTCTTCGTCTAGCCATTTACGTCCTTATCTGAACATAAGCCTCTTCAAGTATTCCTTCACATTGTTTTTTATTGTACGCTATTTGTAGCCAATGTTTCCCGGCAGTCCGTTTCAGATCATCTGTCCATCTCATAGGAGGAGTTACCATAGCTATCCAGAGTAATATATTGTATTCGTTTGATTTTTCGATCAGTGTTATATTACTTGTATTTATGACAGGGGTAAGGCAGGGGTCAAATTAGCGGACCGCGGTCCGCATCCGGACCGTGGGCTAGTTTTGTGCGGACCGTCATTAAATTCAGAATATACCTAGTGGTTGACAATTTTGAAAATGTTTGTTTTGAAAATGAAATTGTGTACTAGGTTTGGCTCAACTTATGTGTGCGAAGCCGCTTTATCAAGAATGAACTTTATTAAAAATCGGTACAGATCTCAGCTAACAGATGAATATCTCAACTCCCTAATGAGAATCAGTTGCGCTAAACTCACTCCAAACTTCGGACAGGTTGTACATAACAAAAATGTCATTTTTCTCTCTGATGATTTAATTTTGTAAAGAGTTTTTTCCCTTATTGTTATACTCACTATAATCATTAATTTTGAATTTAAGTAAACTGTAATATAAAATTGTCATGTGTGTTTTTTATATTCATTTCCTCCCTCATACAGTCGGAAAAATAAAAGAATACCCATGAACGATCACATCAATCACTTATTTTATATTTGCTGTCATTTTTATAACAAACTTTTTAGTCCTGTCGCCAGGGGGGGTACAACGGCCTTCTTAATTCAGATGGACTTACCCCAGTTTTTTTTATGTATTTTGGCCCGTAGAACACGAATTTTTTGGGTAACAGTTGATCCGGATGTCGATAAGATTGTTATAAACCAAGAAGTTGAGGAATTACATAACAGCGATTTCTCGCAAAACAAAATATTTTTTGTATTTTTTGGGTCATTCTAACCAAAAAATGTTCCTACAAGTTTTTTCGTAGGATGCATAGTTTTCGAGATAAACGTGGTTGAACTTTCAAAAAATCGAAAAATTGCAATTTTTGAATCCGAATATTGAATAAAAAATAAAATAGCAATTCTGCTTACCGCCTTTAAAAAGTTTAAGTCAAATTATATCTGTTTTGAATATTTGCACTGCTAAAAATTTATTTTTTGATTGTTAAAAAAAGCTATAAACACATAGTGTTTCACGTGCCTAATACATGCGTTTTAATGCATGCTACGTAGAAATAGCAACTTTTACCTATTCTACCTACTCGTTCGATTTTAAATGAGAAATCATTGAAAACATCACTCAAGCACTAGGTGTTTATAGCTTTTTTTAACAATAAAATAATAAATTTTTAGCAATACAAATAATTA
Organism: Diabrotica virgifera virgifera; assembly: GCF_917563875.1. NCBI lineage: Eukaryota > Metazoa > Arthropoda > Insecta > Coleoptera > Chrysomelidae > Diabrotica > Diabrotica virgifera. The sequence continues at coordinate 97,490,150 of NC_065448.1, read as the reverse complement.
AAACCGATATAATTTGACTTGAACTTTCAAATGCGGTAAGCAGAATTGCTATTTTATTTTTTAATCAAAAGTTATTCGGGTTCAAAAATTGCAATTTTTCGATTTTTTGAAAGTTCATCTGTGTTTATCTCGAAAACTATGCATCCTACGAAAAAATTTGTAAGAACATTTTTTGGTTAGAATGGCCCAAAAAATACAACAAAATGTTTTGTTTTGCGAGAAATCGCTGATATGTGATTCCTCAACTTCTTGGTTTATAACAATTTTATCGACATCCGTATAAACTGTTACCCAAAAAATTCGTGTTCTACAGGTCAAAATACATAAAAAAAACTTGGGTAAGTCCATCTGAATACAGGAGGCCGTTTTACCCCCCCTGGCGACAGGACTATTTGTAATTTATAGAAAAAGACAGCAAATACAAAATAAGTGATTGATGTGATCGTTCATGGGTATTCTTTCATTTTTCCGACTGTATATGTAGGAGTACTTTTCAGCCGTTCATTTAATTAATAGCTATTTGTATAACAAGGGAGGAAAGTGCTACTTTTCCTCCTGAGAATGAAGTTTACTGCCCGGCGCGTAGCGGAGGGCAGTAATCATTCAAGGGAGGAAAATGCACTTTGCTCCCATGTTATACATATGGTTTTTCCACCTTTCTCAAATTAATAACAAGTCATTTTTCATTTTTACTTAATTTATTTATGTAACTAACCAACAAAATTTATTAAAACTAAAACTAACAAGTAGGTACAATATAACTGTCAACTGTCAAATAGAAGTCAAATTATTAATGTAAACTTTGTTAAATAAAAATAACAATTCACTGTTTTTTGCCATTATGTAAAATACAGGGTGTTTTATAAATAAACGTTAAAATGTGTAGATACTTACGTAATAGAAAATAGATATTGTACAGGGCGTCAATAAGTTATATTTCATGAATGAAATATCATGACGTCACTTTTACTTTTCCTCCCTAGGGAGAAAAAGTACAACTTTGCTCCCTACAATCAGGTCCGGAAAAGTATACTTTCGGTAGAGGTAGGTGGAAAAATAATTTTCAGATTTAATAAGCTTGCAACAAACAGCGCATTGAAACTAATGCAGAAAAGATAACATGTTAATTACCATTTTGTACTATGATTATTTATTTTCAATTCATAAAGTTTCAATAACTGGATTACTGGATTTAAAGAACTTAATAACTATATACAAAACTGAAGATGTCAAAAAACTTGATTAGCATTCAAAATATAAATTCTTAACTTTTAAAATATTCTTCGTAACAATTTACAATAGTGTTGCCCAAAATCGGTCTTGGTCTTGCAGTCTTGGTCTTGTTCTTGCGTTTTCGCAAGACCAAGACCAAGACCAAGACTGCCTAATTTTAGCAAGACCAAGACCAAGACTTACCGTGCAAGACTTGAGCAAGAACAAGACTAAGCCTGCGAGACTCTTGCGTTTTGCAGTTAGGGTCGTTTTAGGGAGTATATAAGTTCGGCTATATTCTTAGATACTCTATCAGAAACAAAAAAAATTGTATTAAAAATTTTGAAAATTGGACTTATGCGCATTTTTTAGTCATAGATTCTTTCTCAGCAGCAGTGGCGTAGCTAGCCCCACAGGGGCCCCGTATCAAAGATTTTCGCGGGGCCCTTTTCAAGAACTGATATAAGGTAGTGCTAGAAAATGTTCGATGGAACACCGTACTTATGTGAATGTGTACTCTTTTGTATGGTGTCTAAGGTTAGACTTTAACGGATACCCTTCTCAAAAACCTGGAAGCCTTTGAAACCTGTGTATCGGAGGATCCTACGAATAAGTTGGGTGGATAGAGTTCGTAACGAAGTTGTTATACATTGGAGGGGAAAAATTACGGGAAGTCATCAGAACAGTAAAAACTCGCAAACTTGAATATTTTTTTGGCCATGCTATGAGGTGATATGTGCTATCCGGATTATACTACGGGATGGAAGCGTGGACACTGAAGAAAATTGACGTGAGAAGACCGGAGACATTCGAGATGTGGGTGTACCGAAGAGTGCTAAAGATCTCATGGGTAAATAGAATAACCAACGTAGAGGTAATGAGACAGACGTATGCATAAGGAAAGAGAAGTACTTCTAACAATTAAGAGAAAAAAACTGAGATATATGGGACATGTGATGAGAGGAGATAAATATCTAATACTCCACTTCATTATGTAAGTAAAATCCAGGAAAAAGATTTATAGGAAGCTGATAGCTGGTTTAAGAGGAAACAGTAGCGATCAACAGGTAGCGAAAACGCGTTCCAAGATTACGGCTGTAATTTTGAATATTTTTTCGAGATATTTGGCACACGTATTCGTAATATAATAAAGAATGGCGGTATAGAGCCCAATTTGAAAAATATATTAATATGTGGAAATTACTCTGTAATTAAATACAATATTTTTACAAACTACTAAAATTTTTTATTTCATTAGTAGTTCCAAAATGACACAAAATCTAGGCATCTGATAAAAAAGTTTATTTGAAGAAAGTGTATTTTTTTGTTCTTCTTAGTGGCGGTACAGGCTCGTTGTTTTTAATATTGCATTTAATTACAGAGTAATTTCCACATATTAATATATTTTTCAAATTAGGCTCTGTACCACCATTCTTTATTATATTACAAATACGTGTGCCAAATATCTCGAAAAAATATTCAAAATTACAGCCGCAATCTTGGAACGCGTTTTGGCTACCTGTTGATCGTTACTGTATCACCTTAACTCATGGCTGAAGAATCTTAGGGCATAGTTTGGATGTAGTAACAACGAATTATTTAGAGCCGCACTCTCAAAAGTAAAAATCGCTTTGATAATTGCCAACCTTCGAAGCGGAGACGGCACCTAGAGAAGAATGCGCCACCCAGAGAATTATAATATACTCCATTTAATAATAAAAGGCAAAGGAGACGGAAGAAAAGGGTCAGGTCGAAGAAAGACACCATGGCTTAGAAACTTAAGAGAGTGGTTTGAGAAACTCCAGCTTCCATTTTCCGAGCTGCCGCCAACAAAATTACTATAGCCAATTTGATAGCCAACACTCGATAATCGAGCACGGCACATGAAGAAGACATGTGTGAATGATTTTATTCCACTTTAAAATTCCTGAAATTCAGTTACTCATCAGTACCAACTAACCAGCATCTAAAAGAATTACTAAGAAGTGTTGTCACCATTTATTCACTAAGGTTTAAAGAATTATCAAAAGAAGTAAAATAAATTTATAATATTTAAATTTAGTACAAATAGATTGTACTTTTATTTACACGTGTTCAACAAATATTCTGTACAAAATTCTGTAAAAAAAATTTTAACACCTCTTTTGCATAACGGCATAACTTTTTAATACGCATTTAATGACGGCTTCTAAAAAATTTCAAATTTCTATCAAAGAATATCAAGGACCTTGGCCACCCCTGTTACAGACGACAATTAGATAAGAATTAATTATTGTTTCATTAGTAGATAGAGATCTAGATCTAGTACTTACCATTGCAATCTAAATCACTTTGAGAATCTGGTTGATGAAAAAATGAAGAAATTTTGGGTATTATCTTCTTCAAAACTTCTTCCTTTTTTTGTTTAATTTTTCTTTTCATCGCTCCACTCAGCTACACTCTTTTTATTTCACTAATTTTTTTCACTTCACAATATTTTCAGAATTTAAAATTTAAACTTTCTGAATCGACTGCACAAATTGAACCTAATAAACCTAATAAACTCTAATAAACCAAACTCAAAAAATAGATTTGAAAACAGATTCAGTTTTTTCAACAACACTTGTTATATAAGCCAAGGGTGACTGAACAATGAAAAAATGGGCTAAGGCTAAACAATAAATAGGTAGATTAAGTACACGCAAATATACCCAAAACAATACATATACACACTGTTCCAAATCGTCAAGGATTAAGCGATAACAAAAATTGCAATTTGGCCATTTTACAGTGTGTCACCGCCAACGGTAAATGAACCATGAAAAGTACCTAACTTGAAAACAAAAATAAAGATTCTTTGTTGTTATGGAATAAGGCGGCAAATGGATATACAATATACATATTATGATTTACAATACAATATTATAGATAAAGACTCCATTATACGAAAAGTTCGACATCCAAACAATACACTGTTTCAAAGCGTTTTATTAGGGAAATTGTAGAATATTTTGTTCAATTTTTTCAATGGAAGTTTTGTTTCGACATGCAGCGCCAAGGTCCGGTATAATATGCCGGATATCGTGTAGACATAATACCGAAATATGATTTTAACGATATAGGTACACTTCTCCAAGAAATTAACGCACCACCCATCTTTATTTATACGTCCATGGCACCACCTTAAAAATGGGTCATTTTTAATGTCTCAAATTTCCTAAACCTGTTGTTATTTAAATTTAAGTGATTTTTTTTAATATTTGGTCTTATTCTATTCTTTATAAATATCGCAGTAATAATAGATATTGTTGCTAGACAGGTCAATTTTGTCAGTGTATACCGGGTGTACCAATCAAACTGTGTTTTTTCTCACTCTGTGGAATATTCTAGCATTATGCTAACTTATTATTCTAGCATGCAATAATAGCATACTGAAATTAAAGCCCAACTAAAGCCTCATATTTTCTTAACATTACGTTTTTTTATTCATTCACTTATATTGGATAATAAAATAGTTATGTACTTTTTTAACTATCCATGTTTTTCATCAATACAGAATGTTTTTAAATATAGTCTGTTCGCTAAACTCAGACGCAACTTTCTAGATATTTTAGTCGGTAATTTTGAAAATTTTAGTAAAATTAACAAAAAATAATTACTAAATAGTTAATAATTACTAAATAGTTAGTAATTTTGCAAATTTTTTCAAAATTGGCAAAAAACAAAAAAATTATCGACTAAAATATCTAGCCAGTTGCGTCTGAGTTTAGCGAACCGACATAAGTATGGCAAACTTTAATGGGTAATTCTGCACGAAAAACTAATGACAGTTTACTTCATAAACGTTTACTTTATAAATGCTTTGTTTACCAAATAGGGAGGGGTTGAAATTTTTCTTACAAACTGACGATTTATTTATTGCTCTAAAATCGGCTGAAATACGCAAATGAAATTTTGTGGGTTTTAAGAGGTAGTTTTAACTTTAGTTAGTTAGAACATAACAGCGATCACTTTAGATCGTGGGTTCAAACCCCACCCGGTGTCAGTTGTTTAGATATTTATTAATTTGGCTAGTCTTTACTATGGCTATGATATTCAAGCTTAAAATGTACCTCTCTGTTACGTTGTTCTAAGATATGCAATAGGCTAATGGGCAACTGCGAGACTTGCAAGACTCTTGCTGCAAGACCAAGACCAAGACCAAGACTGGGAGCGCAATACCAAGACCAAGACCAGGTGTACTGCCGCAAGACCAAGACCAAGACTGTCTAAGTCTCGTCTTGGTCTTGCATTTGGGCAACACTAATTTACAATACTGCTGTGTTCAAAAGACAATAACATCAGAAAAATACACAATGAAATTATATTCTATTTACTGTACCAGGAAAACTAAGTCTACAGTGACCAAAAAATAATCAGATATTATTAGTTTTCCTTTCCATATTAGTCCATATTAGGTGAGGCCACATTCGTATAAAAAATGTTTCTGACTTGATTTCTTTGCGGATTCCTGTTCAAATTTGTCCTTTTTAAACAAATCAGAAGGGTGCCGGGCGAAAAATTTTTTAAGCAAATTAAAAATTACCTTTTTGCCCCAAAAAGTGTATTCTTAGGTTACTTTTGGGTAATTTTAAACAAAAATGGTCTCTTGTCATATTTCTGAAAAGTTGATAGTTTTCGAGTTATAAGCGATTTAAAATCTGAAAAATGCGAAAATACGCATTTTCCATGTTTGAAAATTCTCAAGTTTTGATAAAATGACAGATCTTTTTTGTTTACGATGACTCAAAAATTCTTAAAACATATTTTCGAGGGCAAAAAAGGTGATCTATTGAATTTGTTAAAAAAGATTGTGATACAATTACTGCCCAAAAATTTCGCCCAGCAGCCTTCTGACTTGTTAATAGGGGATATTTTTTAAAAGAATCCGCAAAGAAACCGAATCAGAACAACCAGACACCGGCAGCATTAACTCCGGACCCCGAAAGTGTCATAGGTTTTCGAAACGGACCGCCAGGGAAACTAATTGGTGACCCCTGATCTATAGTGCTATAACGTGTTCTAAATCCTATCTGTTCCCGATGCTGATAACTATCCAGTTCATTGTCACGCAAAACGTCAAACTGACAGTGCCCATTAAAATCTGCTCTTATTAAAATTAATTATTTAGCGAGTTAATTAGTAGAAAAAAGGACACTTGGTGTGATTTAAAAACTGATATTAATTGAGTGCGATAAACAGTGCTATAAGCGACCCCCAATGGGGGAAGCTTTTTCCCCAGGGACACCATTAGGTGAAAACTTTTCAGGTGCTAGTGAGAATAGTGAAATGGATATTATTGAATCAAGTTTAATCGAAAATTTGGATGATTCTACTGCGAAAATTACAACTAAAACCAGAGATTTTATTAAAGTGCCGACACAACAAATCCCACCTCCGCAAAAAGTTGTAGAGAAAAAATTGTTCAACGTTGCATCAGATAAGTACAATTTTAATAACGTTTATGTATATATAGAAAAATCAAACAATCAGGATATTGGCCGTTTACATCCACTTACTGTTGCGGACATCTTGCATAAAAAATTGAACATTCCTAATATTATTGAAATAAAAGCCATTGGAAAAAACAGAATTAAAGTTTTGTTAAGGTCAATCGTAGATGCAAATAATTTGGTTAAAAATATAAAATTAAAAGACCAAAACTTAGTAGCATATGTCCCTAACCATTTACTAGAAATTAGAGGCCTAATAAGAGATATTGATACTCAATACGATGAAAAGTATTTGTTAGATAATAGTAAATCTCCCTCCCCCATAATAGCCTTTAAAAGAACTTACAGAAAAGTTGACACCGATGGAAAAACTAACTATGTACCCAAAAGGACAATGATAGTCACCTTCGAAGGGAATATTCTTCCTAGCTACATTTCAATAAATAGTGTATTTTTTCCTGTTGAAACCTACATTGGCAAAGTAACACAGTGTTACAATTGCTTAAGATTTGGACATATTTCCAAGCAGTGTCGCAGTCCACAAGCACATTGCATAAAATGTGGAAAAATCAAAAATGAAGATCATACATGTCAAGATAATGATGTTCAATGCATACATTGTGATAGTAAAGATCATGTTTCCATATCCAAGAAGTGTCCAAAATACGAAGATCAACAGAAGATAAAGAACGTGATGATTGAGCAAAAAATTTCCTTTATCGAGGCAAAAAATTACTGTGAATCGTCCTTCTCGGGATTGTTTATTCAGAATAGATATTCCACACTAGACAATATCGAAGACAGTTTTCCTCCCCTCCCAACATCTTCAAAAAAATCATCCCCTTCTACTACCACACATAAAAATCAAAACATTTCAAATAATACATCCCAATCCCAACCCTCCTCAAGCCACTATAATATAGCTAAAAAACGAAAAATATCACCAAACCAATCACAAAACAATTCACCCATGTTCCCTTTTAATTTTGGGCCCTCCAAACCCCTTCCTGCTAATTTAAAACCCCCAATTTGTCAAAACAAATCAGATCAGAGAGTATTGGAAACACTCATTTCCAATTATATTTTTAATTTGATTACAAATATTCAAACTGTAGATGATATAAAAACTATGAGTCAAGATAGTATTTACCATGGTATAAAAACGATTTTAGAGGATATCACTCATAAATAACATGTTCCCAGAACTTAAATCATTAAAAATTTTGCAATGGAACGGTAGATCCGTTGTTTCGAATAAAAATAGTTTAATTCATTTTTTAATAACTGAAAATATTGATATTGTATTATTAAGTGAAACCTGGTTCAAACCAAATCAAAATTATACATTTAAAGGTTATAATGTAATTCGCCAAGATAGATATGACGGGTATGCAGGTGTTGCAATTTTAATTAAAACAACTATACCATTTCGTGAAATAAATATTAGAAACAATTTTAATGAGGGAATTTTAGTTTGCGGTGCTATCGTTAAATGTAACACAATAGAACTAAGTTTTTTATCTATATATAGACCTCCAAATATTAGTACATCCAAAAACGATTGGATAAATATCTTCTCACAAATCAAATCACCTTTTTTAATTGGCGGAGATATGAATGCTCATCACTCACTATGGGGCTCACTGCGTAATGATCCAGTTGGTAACCAAATTGTTAGCAGTATCGAAGACCTAGATCTTGTAATTTTGAATAATGGAGAACCTACATATCTTCCTAGATATGGTACTCAAAAATCTATGATTGACATTTCACTCTGCACAGCTAATATAGCCAGTAAATTTACTTGGTCAGTTTTATCTGACACCTTAGGCTCGAATCATTTTGCTATAACTATGAATTTTTCAATAACCAACACCTCACAAGAAATAATTTATCCAAAAAGCAAATGGAATATCAAGAAAGCCAATTGGTCCCTGTATACATCCTTAATTGAAAACATGTTTTCCAACTACAATAACTCTTTCAATACTTATCAAAATTATAGTTTTCTAATAGATTGCATTAATGATGCTGCAATTAGGTCTATTCCTCAATACAAAATTTTTAAATCTAAAAATCGATCGCCTCCACCATGGTGGGACCCAGAATGCGATCTGATAATCAATGACAGAAAAGAAGCATTAGCATTGTATAAACGTTCACCAAGCCTTGATAATTATCTAAATTGTCAGAAAGTTACTGCTCATACTAAAAAGCAGTTGAAACAAAAAGCCAAAGCTAGTTGGATTAAATGGTGTTCTAATTTATGCAAAAATACCTCCTCTAAGGAGATATGGTCACAGGCCAACAAAATGAATCGAAAAGCATCTATTAGTATAAAACCCTTCAATGATAATCTATTGGACGACTTTTTTAATAAAGTATGTCCTCCTTTTGCTCAAAATTCACCTACACGATCTACACAAAGTCATCATTCAAATAATCACTTCCTGTTAAAACCATTTACTGAAACCGAATTAGATTTTGCCCTTAAAAACCGCATAAATACTTCTCCTGGTATCGATCATATAAAATACCCCATGTTAATCAACCTACCAGATGTTGCTAAAAAACTTCTTTTAAATGTCTTCAATGATATCATCCAAAAAAATATAGTTATTGATTCTTTCAAAGACATCTTAGTTGTTCCTATCCTTAAACCCGGAAAAGACCCAAACATCGTAAGTTCATATAGACCAATATCCTTACTGTCTTGTATTTTTAAAACTTTAGAAAGGCTTATAAAATTTAGATTAGATTGGTGGTTACAAAAAGAGAATTTACTTCCAGTAAACCAGTTTGGTTACAAAAGAGGTTTTGGAACTCTAGACGCTTTAACAACACTTGTTGTAGATGTACAGAATAACTTAACTAAAAATAACTACTTAGCAGCACTATTCTTAGATATTGAAGGAGCTTATGACTCAGTTTGTTTATCAACCTTAAAACATAAAATGGTAAATTTTTTTCATATGCCAATTGCTTTCGTTAACACAATAATCGGTTTCTATACAGATAGGGTAATTTACATCAGAGATCATAATAACAAACTAATAGGACCTCGACATAATTATTACGGTATACCACAAGGCTCAGTATTATCACCAATTTTATTTAATCTGTACACCTCTGATATACATAAGATGCAAATAAACAACATCCCATTCAAAATCATACAATATGCAGACGACTTTTGTGTCTATATGGAAAGCAAGAAATATGAAAACGGTATGCAAAACCTAAGTACAGTTTGTAGTTCCCTCTTTCCATGGTTCTTAGAGAACGGCTTAAATTTATCAATTAACAAATCAGCAGTATCTGTCTTTACAAGACACAATCTTCCTATAAACCAAGATGTATTACTTAGTGATCAATCTTTTACATTTAAAAATAATGTCAAATATCTGGGACTCATTCTGGACAAAAAACTAACTTGGAAACCACACATACAATATATGCTGGATAGATGTAGCAAAGGTATTAATTTCCTTAGAATGACAACTAGAGTGTGGTGGGGCTGCGATGTTGAAACATCTTTATTGTTTTATAGAGCTTATATACGATCCATTATAGATTATGGTGCTACTCTCTACGGTTCTGCTTCCAAAAACCTTTTAAGAAAAATTGACATTTTCCAAAATTCTGCCTTGAGAATCTGTTTAGGTGCTATGAGATCTACTCCTATACAACCAATACATGTTGAAGCTTCTGAGCCTCCTTTAGAGATTAGAAGAAATTTACTAAGCGAAAAATGGGTACTTAAAGCATACACTACAAATTTCGAATTATTTTCCAGTATATGTCATCTTAACGAATCAGATCTTACTCACAAGTATTGGATTAAAAAACCATCTCCGCCTTTATGTACTGCATTACAGAACAATCCTATTTTTTCAAATGAATTAAACACAGTAGACAAAAACTTAGACTACTTTGCTCTCTTCCATAAAACTGATGTAATAATACCCACATACAACGAAAACAACATAATCAGCAACAGTATCCTGAAATCTATTTTGAACTGCTACAGTGATGCAACAGTTATATACACAGATGCATCTAAATCAAGAGAAGGATCTGGCTGTGCTTATTTTTTACCCTCAGGAGGTTTCGAATTCAAGTACAAACTTCCCAATGAGTTTTCAATTTTCTCTGCGGAATCATTGGCCATACTCGAAGCGTTGAAATATATTAAAAACTCTTATACTAAAAAAACGTTAATTCTTTCAGACTGCCTATCAGTTTTACAGAATATCAAAAATACTTTTTTGCCCAAAACATTTAGTAATCCTTACATATTTTTAATAAAGGATATGTTAAAGCAGTTAGAAGACTCTGGCTTCAATATAAAATTTATTTGGGTTAAGGCACATATTGGACTCAAAGATAATGAGTATGTAGACTACTTAGCTAAATCCAGTATAACATCAGGCACTTTATTGTTATATTCTTTATGTGTATCAGATGTTATTACTATTTTTAAAAGAAACCAACTATCGATATGGAAAGATCAATGGAATCTTTATTGCTTAACAAACCCCACAAGATACACCACTTTACAACCAGTGATTCCACAAAGTACCTGGTTTAAGAGTTTTAAAGCTCCACGTAAATATATAACAACTATAAATCGACTACGTTTTGGGCCTGCTTGCTATCCAAGTCATTTATATAAAATAAATGTGATTGAAGACAATAATTGCAAACATTGCGGAAAGCAGGGTGATCTTGATCATATCTTTTTTGAATGTACTAAGTTTCAACAGCATTCAAACTCTCTCTATAAAAATTTAATTAAACTTGATATGCATGCACCATTCAATATGCAGTCTTTGCTGGCTACAGGCTCACAACAAATATACAATATTATTATAGCTTTCTTGTCAGATACACGCACGGTCCTATAAGATTTGTACGCTGGCATGATATTTTTTATGATTTAAGTTCAGATTTGCATCTTTTTTTTTTGTCATAAATGTTTTATCACTTTATCAGAGTTCCATTATTGTTTTTATTGTATTATTGTTGTATTGTATTATTTATTGTATTACTATATTGTTTCTGTTTAATTTTGTATTAGGGATAGGATTGTATATTGTTTATTGCAACTGGCTGAATGACTAATGTCTATGCCATTAAATAAAAAAAAAAAAAAAAAAAAAAAAAAACTATCCAGTTTGTTAAGTTATACATACGAACGTTATACATACTCCAGTTTATGCTACATTTTTAGTAAAAATTTGTATAGTAGTTGTTCTTTAATTTAAGAGCTTCGTTGTGGTTTAATTACTATATTTATTATGTTTAGGTTTACTCACAAAAACAAAAGAATACCTTCGTAATCGGGACTTAAATTACCAAATACAATTTCCGTTTATAGGTAGCACTATCAAGATAATAAATTCATATTATATGACGGGCATATTCGCATATCTACCCCTCTAATCAGACAGACCATTAGCGATACTGGCGTACGTTGGAAAGGGTTGATGCAGTGATGAATAAACGTTTGTTCTATGGCATTTAATAATCAACATCCCCCTTTTCGAATGCTTTGCCGATCGCTGGTCATAATGGGGATGTGATTCATTGAGAGAACATTGTCGCCTGTAAGCAAATATGGAGATTAAAAGCTCTTCATATGTTTTATTTGATTTCACAATTAGGTATATTTACTACTTAATCCACAAGGAAAAATTTTCCTGTAACTGGTTGTATATCATTAATCACAAAAAAATTTATTGAAAAAATCCTTTATAAAAGGTATATTTATTAAAAACCCTCAAAGGACCACATCTATCACATATTATCGATCTGCATATATCATCGTCAGTGCTGTTACAGGCAAATCACAGGCAAATAAATGGGTAAAAACCCTTTAAATGCTAACAAAATATGTTACGGTTACATTATTATGAAGAAGTCCAAGTGATGGATAAAAATCCGTAAGGATGAATAATTAAAAACTTGTGGTCTTGATAAGGAATATCCTTTCAAATGAGCTAGCACACGACCCCTATTCTCATTTAAAAAAATAATCGATTACGTCATTTCGCCCTATTAGTCGATTGATGACGTCACTAGTATGATATCATCCTCATGCAACGTCTTCTGTCGACTGCTGGACATAGGTCTCTCCCATCTAGTATGATATAATATATGTCTCAAAATCATAAGTTGAAAATAAAAATCGACCTGTTTCTGTATTTTCCTTAAAGTCGCCGGCTTACAAAAAGGTAACGAATTTATTCCTATCATTTGCACCATACTGTATATTATTTGCCTCTGACTTTCTAAGGCGCAAAATGTCGCCTGTCAAAATTTTCAATGTGTTTTAAAAATATTATTTTTTTCGAATCCTGAGAAAACTAATAAGTATTTTTGAAAAATTTAAACGCAGAATGAAAGATTACGTTATTACCGAGGGCCCAAAGTCTCTTAGAATAAATAAACAGTTTCTTTTGAATGAAATATTTGCAATTCGAAATCATACTAATTTTTTTATTTTATTTTCACCTCTATAACTTATTAAAATAAATAATATAGAAGTTTTCAGGGACTTTCGGCCCTCGGTAATAATGTAACATTTTGCGCCCATGCGCTTAATTCGCTAATGATACTGAATTCTTCTTCTAGTATTGGCAACTAGAGCCTCGTTCTGCTAAAGGGTTTGCTACACATTTTTATTCATTAAATAAGCTGAGAGCTGCTTCTTTGATTTTTCTCTTTTACGTATATGTTTCTTTCATAACTTTTGATGCATCTTTTCATTGTACTCACAGAGATAAATGACATCGAGGTAATAATAATATTGTATTTATCACTCAATCGACATGGGAACAATCAATAATCATCAAGATAATTTCTCACATAATCTATACTTCTGGATTCATGCGAAATTATCAGTTTTTTTTTTAATTTATTGATTCTCAATTATAAATAATTTTATACATACCTATTTATTATTAGCAGGCAAATTGATAGTATCTACTAATACTGAAAAGTTAACGCTGCCCCAAATTCAAAGAACTGATAAATATCTACTGAAATAACACCTTAAACTCAAAACTAGCCCAGGTTTATCGTTTTTGCACAAAAAAAGAATTTCTTTACCATAAAAAAGGCTGGTTTACCCATGTTGGAGCTGTAATAGACTTTTTTTGGCTGATAACACTCTTCTGCTTTTCGACTCTTTATTTCCTTGTAATAAGTCATTCGGAGGGCCACAAATTCATCGTCATTATCGCTTTCCATCTCAAAATCGGTGTCCAGTTTATCGTGGAGATATTACATCTAATATATATGGCTGCATCCTTTTTCAAATTAATTGCTCTTTTGGACCATACAAAAAGCAAAAATTAATGTTACATTACTCATCTCGTCTTTTCTGTATGGGTGATACTGCGTCAAATTGCGTACGCGCATTAAAAAAAACCTCAAAATTTGTTGGAATATTTTTAAGCTTTTATAAAACAATGTGTTTTCTAAATAACTGTATATTCAAAACCCTGTTTAAATTAATTTTGGTTAAAACCTACCTTTATTCGCAATCAAAATTCGCAAAAATACAGAAAAACAATAAAGCTGGTATTTCAACCTCTAATGCCAACGTAAATATGGGAATTAAATGAACCACGTGCGGTGAAACTGGTAATAGATATCCAATACAATCGTGTCGTATGCGTGTAAACAAATTAATGTAAAATTTTGATTAATATTTCAACTGTTACAACAGACCCACACAATTATGATATCCTGGAACGTAAGGGGTATTAAATGCAGTAAAAATAAATAAACTACATTTTGTAGCATTTATTTTTTATAAGCTTTATTTTATCCATCAACTTTTTTGATGAATTTCTTTTGAGTTTTTCGTGAAAAATTGATTGAAAACATAAGAAAAATTAAACAAAGAACAAGTCTAAATGAGATGAGTGTACAGGATGATAATGGCGGTAACGGCTGCTACCGCCTAGCGAAAGATACCACTGTCTTCTCAGCAGGCCAGGAACAAAGTGACGACTTGAAATAATTGTTGATAGATCATCTCAGTGTTATTGTACACCGGATATCCAGGTGTGGGCGAGCATCAGCGCCGGAACTATAGATGAGAGCGCCAATGATGCTTTACTTAAGCAATTGTGATGTGCGCTTATAATGTGATTCTTACTACCCGCAATCAGATGGGGTTGTAAGTACGACATAGAAATAATTTCTATTTAATATTTATTTCATATTATTAATAAAACGTTCCGAACTGCAACACAGGGTGGTATTTAACAAATTGATACATCTGTTGTTTTCTTGCTGTTTTTTATTAACTAATTAAGTAGTGTAGTATATTAGATCATAGAGAGTTTATATCTCTTTGTTAATCTTTAGAAATATTAGCAACTCCAAGATGAGCACACTTTTAGGTAGAGTTTACACTAGAGTGCTAATAGATGTTAATTCCAGAATTTAATCAAAATCGATACATATTTTTGCATACTTTTGGTGCATAACATAATTTTAGCATGGTACACTGGACTAATTTCAGAAATATTTTACAAAATTTTGTGCTTATAAGTGCTTATTCTGTACCTTTTTGTGGTGCTTACAATCCGGTCTTTAGTATTTTAAATTGAGAATACAATCTCCTAAGCTAAGAGATTCAAAGTAGAGCTGAAGTCGGTCTATTAAAGAATTTTCGTAGCAAAGTTCATTATCATGTAACGTACGTTCAAAACGTGTTAAATTCCCTTTTCCACCAGCAGATATGTGAAGTTAAAATATCAATATAGCAAATGCAGTTTCTGAGCGCAAATTGCTCTTTGATAGTTTCGCATACCGAAAATTTATAATGAAGTCTAGTTAATTGGTTTCTCGATAATAATCGATAATGATATACGGGACCATACATTATTGACTAGAATTTATTGTTACATAGTAAAGTTACCTTAACAGATGGGTATCGAGGGTTCTCACTTCGATTAAACGAATTTTGTATACCATTAGCGACGTATCTGGAGCATTAAAGTTTTAAATTAATAGTGATTGGTGAAGAGGAATTTGTCTTAAGAACTTTTATATTAAATATTAATGGGGACATGTTCTTGTCGTATTAATGTTAATAGAGGCTGAAGTCGACTGATAGTTATTATAAAATGACCGAAGTTCTAGAAACTAATATACCATTAATTTATAATCCTTGTTTTCCTACGAATGTTCAAGCTTCCGTTTATCAGTGCATTATAAATAGACGGGTGGCTTTTGTTGAAAAATGTTAATTTCATACCCACAAGCTGAAAATTGTTTTAATTTATAGATTATGATGCTAATGGAAAACTATACCGAAATTTTCCATGGCAACCTATTCATTTATAAAATTTTATAAAATAAAAAAATGTTTTTTTCGCTTCAAAACCATTTTTTTAATAACTTGGTTTATTTTAAAAGGAAAGTTATTCTTACTGATTTTTTTCGTAAAGTACTTTAACGTAAAATGTAAATAAACAATTAAAAATGCCGAAAAAAGGCCAATTTTAGTGTTTATTGGGGCCAATTTTCAATAGGTTGAATCTGTTTTTTAATATACGAAAGAATAAATTGGCTTTAAATAAAAAAAATTTATTTGTTGAAAAATTGTTTAAATAAGCAGGTTCCAGCGGTATATTGATGGAATAAACTACCCCGGATAATTGAAATAATATTCAAGAATAATATTTCAATCAACTATGATACTTATCATCTACCCTAGACTAGCTCAATCTCCCGTTGTGAGTCCACCGTGTCCTAATCAAAAACATGAACAATGAAAATCCAGAATGGAGCAAATAAAACAATAATATTTAACTAATCATGTTTATTTTTCATAAAGACATAATTAAGTAATGTATTAAAAAAATATATGTACAAGACCTTGCCGAAAATGAACAGATCACAGATTATACTTATCGACGGCACTTGGTATCTGTCTGCGGATTCTTGGTGTCTTGCTGTTGGTTCTGCAACGGGCTCTGGCGACGTGGATGTTCTGGCCACCAGGCCCAAAGGTGTTGGTTGGTTGTTCGGTGTCTTGTTACTGCAGCATCGCCGACGACATTGGGGGCTCCAGTTTCAGGAAGTCTTCCTACGAGGTGAAGGGTTGATCAGTTGGTTTGTAATATGTCCAGAAAAACCCTAATAAAAACGTCTGTTTGAAAATGGCCATGAGGCCAGACAATTGCCTTAAGTAGATTTTAAAATTAAAGAAAAAATATTCTTCATTTTAACAAAGAGGAAGAGTTTCACTTGACATTGACAGACTTCGTAAGTGGGGGCTTAAAATTTGAAACGAGAAACGACAGTGCGACATTATTGTCATGAACCACAGAACGATGGAATAAGAATGTTCTATGCTGCAAGAATGTTGAGATATGCCTATAAATAAAGAAGAAGGGCTCCAACCAATTTTTAACGGGAAAACAGGTAAAACAAATAGAAGAAGATCATTATTATAGAATTAATAAAGAAGATAGAATAAAATAATTATTTAAAAACAAAATAGGAAAGATGTGACGTTTGTATCATTGGGACAAGGAGGATTAATCCATGTAAGCAGGAATCACTCCACCCTGCCCCAATGCTCCAGACCATCCACTTCCCCCGATAGCACTCTGATGCGCTGTAGGGGCTCTCTATCACCAAAGTGCTTATCATGTGAGAGTCCTGGGTAGGTACACGGACTCCCACACTAAATCCTACTCCGATTAATGCAGGCGCTCTATTCCCGATTCCCGCTATCTCTAGTGACTTATCTTCGATCCGTATTTCTTGCTCGGACCCCGAGTCCCCGTTCTGAGTTGCGTCCATTTCGGTGACTCGGCGCTTAGGGGTGTGGACCCCTCGTGTGTGCGTGCGGGTTTTTGGGTTTTGTTAGATTTTTTTGTGGCTTACGCCTATTGTTAGTGTTTTATTGATTTTTTTGGTGACCGAAGCCGTTTTTTGTGTTTTTTTGTTTGAGTGCTGTCTGAAACATATAAAATCAACATTAGTAATATACGGCGGTGCAAAGGGTGAGTGCGTTGCCTTATTTTGATAGAGCTACGTCTATCTAGACTTCATTATATCTTTGCTAATAATTGTTCTTTAAGTGTTCTGTGCTTTCATTTATCCGGTTTGGATGGTTTTCTAGCTCAGCAAATTTTGCTCTGGCTTTTCCTCCATCATATCCAGTTCTCTTATTTGCTGTAGGTCTCTGAATAGGAACCGTTCAGCGACGCATCTGGGCACGTTTGCAACTTGTTCTAGGCAGTTGTTGTGTACTGCTTAGATCTTCTTTTTGTTACTTTGCCTTTTATGTCCCCATGCAAGAGATGAGTTTTGTAATTATTGGTGATATGATGCTGTTTATCAGTATTAATTTTGTTTTCATGGTTAATTTGCTTCTTCATCCTGTGCATCCCCTTATTTTAACTCTGACCGTTACTGTTTTCTGGACTGTTGCGTTAACATGTGGTGTTAATGGACTTTGGTCCATTGTGACATAGAGATTTACCTTCGTTTTGCCATTCGATAGGTCTGCCTTGTATTGTTAGCTGTTCTTCTGGATTATCTCTTCTCTTTTTGAAGATAATCGCTGGACTCTTTTCTGGGTTTATTGCTATTTTTCATTTGATACTCCAGTATCGATCGTATCCAGTGCCGTCCGTAGATTCCTGTTTTTCCGTAGGTTCCTGTGTTTTGCCTCAATTGTGGTGTTGTCTGCATAAAGGCTGATTAGTGTCCCGGATGTTCTTGGAACGTCTGCTCCACATATGCTATACAGAAGGGGTAATAAGACTGCCCCCTGTGGTACTCCAATTTCCAGGATTCCCTGTTCAGATAGGTATATATCCTGAAACGTAACGAGATATCAATTTATTTATGGATTTTTTAAACTGACATGCCATATAAAATCAAAATGGAATTACGCATTTGAAACTACTTGATTTAAATAAAACTGGATAGTTCCCGAAAGTTGGCTGTATACCATTAGTTACGTAACTTTCCGCATTTCTTGAAACATTTGGCAGACTAACGTGGTCCAAAGCAGACGTTAAAATTATGTGAAAGTAGAGTATTCACATATTTCTGGAGGCAATCCATTGCCATCGAGTTTAAGTCGCATTTTTGTTTTGTTTTATTTATAATGTAGATTGAACATTTAATCCAACCAGTGTTTGGCATTGTGGCTATTTTGCAAGGACACGGAGTTCACTGATGATGGACTGATAAGTCCGAAAACGTTCGTTCTGAACAATCAATATAATCCTTTTGGATTTTTAAAATTTTAATTCTTAATTAAATTTTATCCCAACTACACCAGGGAGTTTTTACTTCACGTTAAAAGTTACTTGAATTAAGCTTTCGTCTTATAGTCTATGTTTTCTTTTTAATTATGTTCAACTTATTGAAAAATGGCCTCGAAAAACGCTAAAATTGGGTTTTCTCGGCATTATTAATATGTAATTGTTTATTTGTGTTTTACGCTTAAAGTAAGCAGTTTACGGAAAAATGACAAGATTAACTTTCGTCTTAAAATAACCCAAATTATTAAAAAAGTTGTTGTGATTCGAAAATAGTTATTTATGAAACAGTTCGTGAAGTATGCTTTTTGCGAACGCACGCGATGTTTAGAGCACGAGCGACAGCGGGGCGAGTGCTATACATCGCGTAAGTTCGTAAAAAGTACTTCACGCACAGTTTCATACAATATTTTATCTACTCTATGTCATATTATGTATAAGTTTTTAGTTTGTGAAAACTGTCATTGTAGTGCGTGAAGGGTTTAAAGTGTGCGTGAAATAACAATGTATTTTAAATGGGATTTACTTTTTCGCACACTTTCAATGGGTTTTTTGGCACACTTTCATATAATCAAATATCCTTAATTTTCGCGTTGTCATGGTGATGACAATATGAGCAATGACTTACAACAAAATTTTTGACAGTTTTTTGGTTTGAAAGTAGTTAGGATTTTTAAATGTCAAAGTTCTAAAAATTGTAGAATAGAAATGAATTCCAGTGACGAAGAGTTAGTTTTTTATTTGTTTATCGTAGATAAAATATTGTATGAAACTGTGCGTGAAGTACTTTTTGCGAACTTACGCGATGTATAGCACTCGCTCCGTTGTCGCTCGTGCTCTAAAAATCGCGTGCGTTCGCAAAAAGCATAATTCACGAACTGTTTCATAAATAACTATTATCTACGATAAACAAATAAAAAAACTGTAACTCTTCGTCACTTTAATTCGTTTCTATTCTACAATTTTTAGAACTTTGGCATTTAAAAATTCTAACTTCTTTCAAACCACAAAACTGTCAAAACTTTTGTTGTAATTTATTGCTCACATGTCATCACCATGACAAAGCGAAAGTTAAGGATATTTGATTATATGAAAGTGTGCCAAAAAACAGTGAGAGAAAGTAAATCCCATTTAAAATACATTGTTACTTCACGCACACTTTAAATCCTTCACGCACTGCTATCTATAATGACAGTTTTCACAAACTAAAAACTTATACATAATATGAGATAGAGTAGATATTAGTTATTTATGAAACAGTTCGTGAAGTACCTATGCTTTTTGCGCAAAAAGTACTTCACGCACAGTTTCATACAATATTTTATCTACGATAAACAAATAAAAAAAGTGCAACTCTTCGTCACTGGAATACATTTCTATTCTACAATTTTTAGAACTTCGACTTTAAAAATTTAAACTTCTTTCAAACCACAAAACTGTCAAAACTTTTGTTGTAATTTATTGCTCAGGACCATGACAACGCTAAAGTTAAGGATATTTGATTATATGAAAGGGTGCCAAAAACAGTGCGAAAAAGTAGGTAAATCCCATTTAAAATACATTGCTACTTCACGCATACTTTAAACCCTTCACGTACTGCTATATACAGGTGTCCCGAAAAGAATGGTCATAAATTATACCACAGATTCTGGGGTCAAAAATATGTTGATTGAAGCTAACTTACCTTAGTACAAATGTGCACATAAAAAAAGTTATAGCCCTTTGAAGTTACAAAATGAAAATCAATTTTTTTCAATGTTTCGAAAACTATTAGAGATTTTTTATTGAAAATAGACGTGTGGCATTCCTATGGCAGTAACATCTTAACAAAAAATTATAGTGAAATTTGTGCACCCCATAAAAATTTTATGGGGTTTTTGTTCCCTTAAACCCCCCTAAACTTTTGTGTATGTTCGTATTAAATCATTGTTAAAGTATTATTAATTAAACGCAGTGTTTTTAAAACTTTTTTGTCTCTTAGTACTTTCTCGAAAATCCAGATTTTATTGAGATATTTTGAATATTTGTCAAATCCACCACCTATTTGTATATGGTTAAGTACGATTATAGAGACCCCTAATATGAAAAATCTATAATTTGCATTTTTATAATATGAAAATATACTAAGAGGCAAAAAAGTTTTAAAAGCACTGTGTTTAACTAATGGTACCGTAATAAAAGTTAAATTCGAACGTATACAAACATTTGGGGGGTTTAAAGGAACGAAACCCCCATACAATTTTTATGTAAACATGGTTTATCGAAAAAAGAATAAGAGACAAACAAGTTTTAAAAATATTTTGTCTAACTATTGGTGCCGTAATAATGATTTAATTGGAACGTACACAAAAGTTTGGGAGGGGTTTAAGGGAACAAAACCCCATATAATTTTTATGGGGTGCACAAATTTCACTATAATTTTTTGTTCAGATGTTCCTGCCCTAATGTTCCACATGGCTATTTTTAATAAGAAATCTCTAATAGTTTTCGAAATATTAGAAAAAATTTATTTTCATTTTGTAACTTTATAGGGCTATAACTTTTTTTATGTGCACATTTGTACTAAGGTAAGTTAGGTTCAATCAACATATTTTTGAACCCAGAATCTATGGTATAATTTATGACCAATCTTTTCGGGACACCCTGTATAATGACAGTTTTCACGAACTGAAAACTTAGATACATAACATGAGATAGAGTTGATAAAAGCATTTTTTAAAATAATGTGTTTAAAAATTGTTATAAACAAATAGGTTGCCATGGGCAATTTTCGGTAAATTTTTCAACATAGTGGCATCATAATCTATCTATTAAAACAAGTTTCAGCGTGTGGATATGAAGTCGACCTTTTTCGAAAAAAGCCACCCGACTATTATAGTTAAGTAAATTTAACCCCGTAAATACATAATTCACTCTGTTTGTAATTAATCTTTTAGTGTAAGAAAAAATTAACAGGTCGGCTTATCTCTCCAGCAACCGAGAATGGGAGTTTTTCACTTTTTTGTCTGTTAATGACTTTCATCACAGTTACGTAAGGAAAAGTTCCTGGCCGCAAGAAGGGAAAACTTCTAAAACGAAATTCATTTGTAAGACGAGATTTGTTTTTGTCCACCTTTTCTTCAGACAATGGCCCATTTAATAAGACATGCACTGGAGAGAATAATCAAGACAATGTAGTTAAGTGTTTTGTTAATCAAGAGTGGATTAATTATTCGAAGTAGGTGGAACAACAGAAGTTAAGTTTTGTTAAGGGTTCTAGAGTTTTGTACAATATGTACTTACAAAATAATTTTTTCTGCGACCGTTTAATAACATGCTCACTATTTTTGAATAGATAATAACACCCATTACTTTACCCGTGACTAATGGTTAATTACTCACGTGTCATTACTCACGGGTTTAATTAATCATGTGAGGCATCTCTAGTGACATATATAATAAAAAAAATTTTCTACGACCGTTTAATAACATGCTCATTATTCGCTATTTTTAATAGATAATAGCACCCATTAGTTTATCCGTGAGTAATAGTTCATTACTCACGGGCTGAAGTTACTCACGGGTCATTACTCACGGGCTGAAGTTACATTCAAGTGACGCATGCCACTTTGTTATTAATCGTATATAAACTACAAATAAAATTACTTAATAGTTATTTATGATATAAGTGTTAAAAGTACACGTTTAAGGCACGCATGTGAAAGTTTGCAGAATGAGCGAAGCGAGTTCTGCAATTCACATGAGTGCCTTAAAAATGTACTTTTTAACACGCATATCATACAATATTTTTTCTACAAACGTAATTACAGGACAATTTCTACAAAAACTTTTACTTGAACTTTGAACTTGAACTGACTGACATTCCATTTTTATATTTTTTTGACATTACATCAAAATTGCCTATACGGTCAATACGAATTGCAGGGCCTTAAAAATTTTAAAGCACTAGTGTCTTAAAGTAGCATTTTTAACGCTCGTATAGAGTGCTAAAAATTGCATTTTTAACACGGTTGTAGAAAAACTTGTTTATTTAATACAATAATTATTGTAATTGTTATCAATAATTAACTTTTTAAAGGAATTTTAACTGTAACAATGTCAGTATATTTTTTACGTTTGTATCTTGTTTACTAAAAATTTTGACGTTTATCATTTATTTTAGTTACAGTGACATTAGCGCATTTTGTTTGTGTTAATTGGAATTTGTGTTTATTTTTTAAGTTATACATGTTATAACATATTATATATAGTTATATTATTATATTATATGTAGTTAAATGTAAATACGTATACATTATAACTTCTTTATGAAATACGTCCACCGATATTTCCTATTTATTAGATTCATTGACAGTAGGTACAAATTTATGCTTATAATTTTTCGGAATCGAATAGAATTTGTCTTGACTATTTCTTGTTGTATTTTCACAATACATAAGAATTTGGTAATAGTGGGCAACCAATTATTCAGCCGCGTACTAGGGATAAACAGCATTTAGGTATTTTTGTAAATTATTATAATTTAAATCTCGAGTAGGTGGTAATTATATTTTTTACTAATTAAAATAAAAAAAAGGTCGTAGAAAAAAATATAGTATTCTACTCGCATGTAATGGCTATTACTAACTCTGATGAATTACGACACTCGCCTACGGCTCTGCATCATCGTGAGTAATAGCTATCATTACATGCTCGTTGAATAATATACTATAAGACCGTTAACCTCAATGCAAGTATCTCATCGAGTTTTGTTCAAGAAAACACTCATAATTTAGACATAAATAATACTCCAAATTTTAATTTCACAAATTATTCAAATATGACAATAAACAGTTATAAAGAAAATACTAACTAACAATGTAATAATTACTATTAAGATTTTTACCTTTATACGAATACCTAAATAATCCTGTCGATCGAGACACTCAAACAATTAGACGATTCCGAAAAGTAGGCAACCAATTATTCAGCTGCGTACTTTTAGTGAACGACATTTGTTTTTGTAACGCTAAATACACACCCCGATTTTGGACGGTCGACTTTATATCGGCCGTCAAAATTCGGATAGTGAACCACATGTGAGCACATTAAGAACTTCCCTTAAATTCCGATTTTTCATGTCCACAAAATATATTCTTCTATAATTTTCTCTTTTAAACTTTTTGCTTTTCCATTGTTTAGAAATATGGTATATAAGTTCTTATAAACTCACCAAATAAAAATAAAATATGTTTTATATGACTGGATATGATTCCCAATTGCCAAATTTTTTGACATGCAGACTTGAAATAAACCAGCAGATTACTTTTAAAGACCTAACTATTTTTCGAAATATTTTCCACGACGATTGATATTTTTTTTATTCGCCCGAATCAATTCTGGAACTGTTATTCCAGACTTTTTTGGTAGAACCAAAATCATATTTTTGAAAACATTGACTGCATCTTCTGATTACCATACCATTACCACGTAGCTTGTCACCGAAAAAGGGAAAAGTAACTAAAAAAGGTTAGTTCGGAAAAGCAAAAACTCATTGGAATTTTGGTCAAACAAATCGCTGCAATGAGCAGCAACTTCTTAACTCTTATAGAGAATATCCAAAAATATTGCGCTTACTTTCTAACACCAATTCACCGTAGCTGATTTCTGTTCTTACAATATGTATGTGTTCTTAACTACTTAATGCGACGGTTTTTCTGTGAAATGAGGTAAAAAAGCAGGTTTTTTTGTTTTTATTTATAATATTGATAAAGTAGGAATCATAACATAAAAAACATAAAAAATTGAAGAACGGTAGTTTTATAAAAAATTGAAAATTTAGCTTTGTGTGATAAATCTTATATATTTATATTTTTATCTGGAGCGATACATTCCTGCCCGTTTGTATTTCATAAAACAACAAAGATATGATCTGATGCTATTTTGCAATGTTGTCACGTTTGTTTTTTTTTCATAATACCCTCGGTGTCTAATCCTCTTTCATTCGACGTCTCTGACGTTAAAATCAGACCAATAGCAACCAAGATACGATATATTAACCTTTTGGTAATGTCAATGTGTTTGTTTTTATCTCCACTTATTCGCTACCCCCCCTCTTTCATTTTACGTCTCATACGTCAAAATCGTATTAATAACAACAAAAATATGATGTAATCCCTTTTGGAAAATGCCGCCATGTTTAATCTGTCTATGTCTTTGTATTCACCATCCCCTTCCCTTTCCAACGACCCCTCTTATGTCACAATCGGACGAGTCTACTCCACAAAAAGAGTCGAAAACGAGAAGAATGGACCTTAGATTTTGGTGGAGGCGTCCAGTTGTTTCTTATGTGCGCAACCACCAAATCTCAGTTTTTAGTGTATATTTATTGTATGCTCATTGGAATTTAGTACGTGCGCCAGTGGCAAGCGCACTGCGCACTTTTGTTATACGCATTCGTATAACAAAACAAACATAAACAAACACGATCAGACAACTGATCAGTTGCATATTTTAAGTGTACTATTTTGCAAATATTTTTTATTTATTGTTTTTGAAAGTAAGAAATTTTTACTTTATATTTATACATACATGAATTTCTATGTTCAACAATTTTCATTCATTTTATCTAATTTTTTTGTCCAATTTTTTGCAGAATGGAAAGCAATAGC
Organism: Diabrotica virgifera virgifera; assembly: GCF_917563875.1. Taxonomy (NCBI): domain Eukaryota; kingdom Metazoa; phylum Arthropoda; class Insecta; order Coleoptera; family Chrysomelidae; genus Diabrotica; species Diabrotica virgifera. The sequence continues at coordinate 97,464,509 of NC_065448.1, read as the reverse complement.
GATAGCGAAGAGGAGTTCAATATTGAACATTCTGAGAACATGTCAGCTCTGAGTTCTAGTTCCGACTAGAAGTACTAGCACTATATCGTATATTCATTGCTCTATTAAATACAAACTGGCGCGAAGGCATCGCTCCAGATAAAAATATAAACTTAATATTTATAGTGGCGAGATGTACTCGGACTAGCGCAAATCGGAACACATTTTACTCACGAGAGGGTCTCGTTAGATATGCTTAAGTGTTTTTGCAAGTGAGTAAAAATAATATGCCTCTTATTCTAATCATATTTTTAATGGAAGCAAAAAAATCCGCCATATTCCTTTTTGGAATTAATTTCTAATTTCCAGTCTGTAAACTAAGTTCGGGGTCAAAACCATTTCCTTTAGTTCGCCGAAAAGTTGCTAACTTTGTAAACAGCAATAACTCAAATTTCATTATCAGTTCAAGCAGTTAGTGTTAGTTACATTTTGACTCTTTCAACTTCACGTACGAATGATTATTTCAGTTGAAGCCGAGTTGAAATTAAAGCCAGAATCTGTGCTTATTAAGTTCATCGTTCAGAAATTACCAACGCGAGTGCACAAAATAATAATGAGAATAGTCGAGCATTAATTTCCGGAAATGTACTTTCTGTTCAAATTTCATACTCTCGTAATTCTCTGTTCTTAATAATTTCGAGCCCGAAACTGGAACTTAATTAACGTTCATTGATATAAAGGGTTTTATCTCAGGTAGGCACAACGGGTTCATCGTATTATTTAAATTGAAAGATGTGCCCCGATTCTACATCCGATAATAATATGGTTCTTAAATTAATCTCTGTATTTACATTTTGTAACTGCGGAAATTGTGTTCTTTCGCACACATAGCGGGGAAAGTTTCCTCTATGAAGAGTGTGGAGAGAGAATTTATGATATTGAAATAGGAGATAAGTTACGTGTCTCAAATCAGACAAAACGAAAAGTTAAAACAAGGTGCAAGATTTTGTGTGTTTTGCTAACTAGTGATGAGGCCCTGATCTACAACTTTTGGGCCCTCCTGCAAACCACACGTTTCGGTGCCTACCGGGTGGTCTAAGGGTATTCCATACCTCCCTCCTCCGGAAAATTTTGATAAATTAAGGTTAAAATTCACTAGGAAAAAGTTTTCCTGTAGTTGGATGTATACCATGTAATACAAAAAACAATAAAATCCTTTATAAAAGGTATATATTTAAAATCCCTAAAAAGGGCTACATCACAGAACTAGTTTTCGATTGGTTGACCAATCATCATCAGTGCTTACCTAACATGAATATAACCTGGTAAAATAATGCAAAGATTTTGAAATTTTGACTACGATTAAGAAAAGTTGTAGGTTATGCTCACGTGAAATGTACATGCTAACCACCAAGATATATTTTTACAAAAATATGTGGGTCAAAGCCCTTTACAAGTGATCCGTCAAGGAAACATCGGTTAAAATGCTAACTTAAGCATGAATATTTCATTATTACGCTCCAGGTAGCATCTAAGCCAGGTAAAAAACTTATGAAAAAAAGCACGAAACAGATCAGAATGGAGAAGAATCCTGGAACAGGCCAAGATTCAAAAAGGGTTGTCGAGCTAGTGATGATGATGATAACATCTAAGCTATGGTTTGCTATGTAAACAAGTCAAACCATAGCTCAGATGTTACCTAGGGCGTATTAATGAAATATTCATGCATTTTTAACCGATGTTTCCGTGACGGATCAATTGTAAATGGCTTTGGCCCACATATTTTTGTAAAAATATATCTTGGTGGTTAGCATGTAAATTTCACGTGAGTATAACCTACAACTTTTCTTAATCGTAGTCAAAATTTCAAAATCTTTGCATTATTTTACCAGGTTATATTCATTTTAGGTAAGCACTGATGATGATTGGTCAACCAATCGAAAACTGGTTTTTAGGGATTTTAAATATATACCTTTTATAAAGGATTTTATTGTTTTTTGTTTAAGGTTAAAATGGTGTGGTTTAAGGCACTTTACAATGTTTAAATAGTTCAAAAATTATAACGTTATAGCCTATTTTTGTATTAATAAATAAATGTTTACCAGGTACCTGATCTGAGTTAGGCTATGTATTCTTTAAATGAATGCATTATACTTGTAAGTAATGCGCTCTAGTTGTTTATAGTAGCTCTGCAGTAGGAAATATGCATGGAAATGTATCAAGTACGGGCTGCAGAGAATTTAAAGAGCCTAAAAGAGCATACAACACCTTGACCTTGAGAGGTCTCTTCATCATAAAATCTATGTTCCTATGCTAATTCATCAAAATGCCTTTTCACTTTGATCTGTCGGGTACTAATATATAGCAAACATTGGGTCTATCTGCCATTTAGAAGCAAGATTAGTAGCTTCTTATCTTATAACCGTGTAGTCTTCTCGAATGGTCTGTAAATGGTCTCTACTTGTTTTTATAGTCTGCACAGCTTTTTCCAGATATGTTTCTTTACCTTGAAGTATTTTAGAAGAGGGATTGAACTGAATGAATATCTTAGATAGAATAACAGTCATACAACAGTCGAGTAGACTGTATGGCAGCTGATCTCTTATCTTACGCTGATTACCTACACCGAGAGAAAAAAATTCTTGACATAAAGAAACTTTATTAATATTTAAGAAAGATCGACTTGGCATATTGCCTAAGAAATATATCTTTATATGTAAGATATAATTTTCTAAAATATTTCAAATAAATTCTACTATAGCCAAAGAAATATATCTTAAACATGATTGAACTATCACTTTCTGACAAACTTCAAACCCATTTATCAGAAAGAAATTACACTTGATGTTAATTAATTTTATTAGTAATAAAAATATATTTTCTACACATTACAAAACTATTCTTTCTGAGCAATAATATTTCTTAGTAAGGAATATTATTATTTCACTATTAATAATTAATGTATTTAATGTTAAGAAATATATTTCGCAGAGATTAACGTATATTTAGAGTTAAGTTAAGATTTCTTGAAAATAAAGTGATATTACATACGGCGAAATAAATTATTGTGTTAAGGTAAAATCATTATTTATTGATAAAAGAAGATATAAAATGTTATTATTACATACAAATATTTTCTCCACTCTTAAACCACTGGCTTCTACACAACAATAAAAGGATGGAGAGGCAAATCCAACTTCCTCAAATTTTCCTTCTTTTGTTAATAGCACTTTGTATATCAGCAATTCACTAAAACAAAATCGTTATGTAGAAAGAGTAAACTTACTTTAATAAATTTTTTTTATAAAGATATAGATATTTATTTTGACATATTTGGGAAATACAAAAAAAAAGAAATACACGGCCCCACAGAAGAAGTATTAATACCTACTAATAATAATCAATCATATTTAGTCCAAACATGGCATTATTTAACCGACACATCTTTGTTTATTTTTTGCTTTTTGTTAATGAAATATTAATTATTTATCTGTATAATATTAAGTCACACAATAAACATTGTTTACCTAAAACAAGAGGGAAAATGCAATCAATGTAAAACATTGAAGCAGACATAATAATATGCAATTTTCTTAATTTTTATAATCTAAAAGAGACAGCATACCTAATCATTAAGAAATTTTATTACGGGAAAGTATTATTAGTTTACATCTAAGTCATTTAATACATATTAACTAATTCACGGTTTTCGGCAATAACATTTCTTAACCATAAACATATATTTCTTTTAGACTAACTGATTTCTTTATCTCAAATAAATTAACAGAAAACATCCTCACCGTTGCACCCGCCATGTTTGATATAGCGTTGTATTGTATATTTTTATAGAAGACGATACATTCAAGAAACCTATTATAGTTGATACATAAGTATAGACACTTTTAAAAAGGTACTTACATGTATGAAGTTCTACCATTTCTGCAGATGGAAGCCCCGCAGGATTCCATGGAAGGCCCCGCAGGATTCCATGGAAGGCCCCGCAGTTGGTTAATAACTCCTTTCTTAATATTGTTCTGAAGCTATATATTATATCATTCTGTCCCAGCTCTAAATTGTGCCATATTTCCCAGTTAGAATAATAAGCTCCTTTATTTCAGATTCGTCCATCATTATACCTAAAAAGCATATAAAGATACTATTATGTTTCTTTTTTAACCATTCGGATACGCAACAATATTATTATTACATCTTAAATTACTCAATTTACTTTTATTTAATACCTATATATGTACGTACCTTCAAAATATCCGTAAATTTTTAAAGAACACCAATAACTCCAAAATCCATCTATATGAACATGAACATATCACGCCATCTTGACAAACACTGACGACTAAATCATAAATAGTTAATCTGCGCAATTCTTTTGTCGAAGGAAATCTCTTTGCAAGTAACATTTCGGCATTAATGACAAAGTTTTTATTTTATAACCACAGTTACTACAGAGGGTATTTCTGAAGAATTATTTCTTGTGGTTTAAAATATTTATTTGATTGCAAGAAAATTTCTTGTTCACAAATATAAATATGGATTAACTTAACATTATATTTCTTATACTGCAAAATATTTGTAGTTTTCAATTTAAGAAATAAAAACTTTGGGATAAGAAAATTAAATGTAACCATTAATGCATTTCTTAGTATTGAAGAAATTATCTGTAAGAAATTATTAAGTTGTGTTTAAAAAACTCGTTTCTTTATATGTGAACCGGTATGTTTAAGTTAATAGGATATGTTAACTTTTAAGAAATATTGCTCAAAGAAATCGGTGTTTTAGGAGAAAAGAAATTGTTCTCTCGGTGTACGTCTGGCCACCGTCTTGTTTATATGCAGGCGGTTTGCCAACGTCGACTGCGCGGTTTACCTGTTTTACCGCCTTTGAAGTTTCACGCTAATACCAAGTAAAACAGGAAGAAAACAGGTAAACCGCGACGTCGACGTTAGCAAACCGCCCCTGCATATAAACAAGCCCTAACTCACAGACAACCGGCCACCTCCGCAACAACGCACTGGCTGGTCGGGTAGGATAGGAACGACAGCGTGAACTTTGATGTTTTTTTTAACGTAAATGTACCATAATAACAGGCGTACTTTAAACGTTGCGTTGTACGAATTAACGTTGGAAATTATGAATTATCATTATCAATATAAACCATAAAACAAAATTTCTAATTTCTAACAAATTTCTTATCAGCCTTTCAAATGAATATAGCTTTTTTTATTTCCCATTTGTTTCTTGCGTCGCGTCCAGGCCCCTTCGGGCCCCATTAGCCCCCTGGCCTCCCGCATTGCGGGGTCTCGCGGTTGCTAGATCCGGGCCTGTTAGTGACAACTGAGAGAAGTTTGAGGTGAGCTTCGTGAGTGAATGAGTACTTACTTACTACTTCACGATGCTAAAAGGTTTTACATAAACCCATGAGTCATTATGTCCGACAAGTGTCCATTCCTTCTATGGGACAAAAGAAATCTTCTTCTTCTTCTTCCTACTTTATAAATAGGCTCAATGCCTATTTTACTTCGGTTTTTAACCTCAATTGACGTTGTCTGACTATCTTACGTTGTCTTGACCGACAAAAGAAATGTTTAACAAGATAAGTTAGCCGCAAAATTGACTTACCCCCAACTAAAGTAGTAAATTGATATGACAAAGTATTAATTTGTAAAACTAAAATAATAATTCTTCTGATTTATGCGTTTTATTCACGTAAACATTGTTTTGCTGACACTGTAATATAATTACCAGAGAACGGCAGTTCTCGCCAGTGGCGCACATCCACACTCCCCTACACGCGACACTATATATACACGAAATTTTCGATTTTCTAAATCTGACTGAATTGCAAATTGGGCCAACTCCCAGCTTAATGTTCAGGAAAAGACTCACCCATGCATATGTCAACCATCCATTTTGGTCCACGGGTGTGGATTTTACGGCCCTTCCTATTTAGGGTCTATTTTTCGTTCTCGTCCCCAAAACTCCCAAAAACTTCGAAAATGTATCTCCGAATAATTAACGCATGTCTAATTTTGAAAATCGGTTATACCATTCAAAAGTTACCGAGCTCAGAAATATGACTCAATTTTTAGTTAAAAATGGGAAAATGCTTGTCGATATGTATGTATGTATGTGGAAAAGTTAAACCGATCTGCATTTTTTTCTGTGTTTGAAGAGGGGCTCAGGGCCGATTTAGAACAGATGTAGTTTCTGACTTTTGACCACCCATAAGCCAGCTATAGGACTTGGTAGGTACAAAACGGCATATTTTTTGGGGGTTATATATCTTCGGTTCAAGAAGAAACAGGAGAACCGCAAATACACCAAATCAATAGTATTGAGTTAAGCTTTCAAATGGTGTCCAAGCCGGCAGGATCAGACATACACACGGCTCAGTATAGCCGAAAAACTGAAAAACCAAACTTTGAAAATTTTGGTTTTTCGACAATTACTCAAAATTTCAACTTACGAATTGCGCCAATAACTGAGCGTTTGTAGAAGGACTCTAGGCGAATCTAACGGTGTATACCTCATATCCGGGAAAATTCCAATTTTTAAGTTATAGGCTTCATAAGTATGATCAAATCTATTTCTTATGGGAAAAACGGTTTTTCAAGCTCAATAATTCCTGTAGTAGCTTCAGTTATTATACTTGACCTTAGATGCATAAGAGACTACTTGTCAATACGTTTCAAACTCATGTTTAGTGATCAAAATCCGTTTAGAAGTTATTAAGCTACAAAAGTAGCCATTGTTCCCTAAATGGTTTATGTAGTTGTAGTGGTTACGACGCTAAATTTTATCTGGCAACGGGCAATTCGAGTTCATTTACCGGCCATTTCAATATTTTTTTCAATCTATTTCGAATAGAAAAAAATCTAGTGTACATTCGATGGACACTAGATCATTTGGGAGATAATGCGACAAAGGCGACTATTTATAAAGCTTAACGTGTAATAGAGAAACATTGCATTTAACTTCATGCATTTAATTTATAAATAACTTTGAAAAACTCCTGATACAAGAATAAAAAACCGCTAAACGCCGTAAAAATGAGTGGCGCAAACAATATTCCAGCTACAAAAGATCTGATATGAATATTACGTGGGGCGAAAATGTATTTTCATTTTGATGCAAAACAAAATTCTAGTTTTATTTTAAAAGATTTTTCCATAATATTTGCTAAATTTGAAGTAAAACGCGCCACAAAAGAGTAACTTTGATACAATTTGAATTTTGAAATTCTTTTGTGGCGCGTTTACTTCAAATTTAGCAAACATTATGGAAAAATCTTTTAAAATAAAACTAGAAGTTTGTTTTGCATCAAAATGAAAATACATTTTCGCGCCACGTAATATTCATATCAGATCTTTTGTAGCTGGAATATTGTATGCGCCACTCATTTTTACGGCGTTTAGCGGTTTTTTATTCTTGTACAGGTTATACACCACAACCCTCGGTAGACCGTAAGCTATAGCAGAAGCGCGATGGTAGACCGCATACTATAGAGGCACCACAAATTTAGTCATCGATTTTGCAATAAGAAATTTGGGGCGCCTAAGTTTATAAGTGTCGTTATATTACGATTAGCAAACATTAATTATTCATCATATAATATAGCGACTATCGTAATAACAGAACCGTACTATTATTTGTATATTAGGTGTAGCTAAGGCCATAGTATACCGTAATCTTTTACGTAAATCAAGACCAACATAGTTGCTTCCGAATTCGTGGTTGTTCCAAATAAAACTTGTGTACAATTATTGTTTGCACACACAATCTTTATCGCGTCATCTACGTTAATGATTATCCAGCGGAGGCGGTGGAGATTGGGAAGACCAACAGAACAGAGAACAGTTTCAGTTCACTAGTTCACGCTGGAAACGTTTCCTACGCTCGCCGGGTCCCGCCGACAGGTGTTTTTAAACGGTCTGCGTTTCGCTCTATATCGAGAACACTACCGCTCAATGTTCCGCTAGTAGCGCTTGCTCTAATTGACTGTACATGTTCTCGTGAAAAGCGAATGTTGCCAGGTGATGGTGTTTACTGTAAATTGTTGAGTGAAATGATTTTTCGTGGAAACCGGCCATGTATCTGATAGCGGAGAGCGGTGAGTAATTTTCCATTCTGCACTGACGTTGAGTCTACAGTTGTAGTTAATTGTTTTTACTTTTTTGCCGACTGAGTATTAGAACAATTAATTATTTGAGAGTGAATATTTATTCAAGTGTATGTACGTGTATTTTATATTAATTCGTAGTTCATTCATTCATGATTCATTTTGTGACATTTAATGTCACTCCTAAATATAATTTTATAATTGCTTGTATTAGACAAATAATGGGTGTTATTAAGGGTTGAGAAATTACGATAAGAGTGACAGTCCACTTTGGAATCACACTTGGGGCAAGTTCACATGTCAGATGCTTAAAATGCGGTAAGTCCCTGTCATGGGTACTTGGCCTTAATGTATAGTATAGGGATGCGTTTAGTTGGGTTTAGTATGTGGCATGGCCTTGATCTTTTTAGCTGTAGTAAAAACATCTCATCTTATTTATAAATTTTATTGTGAATAAAAGTAAAAACAAGGACCATGTTCGAACTTCCTACACTGTTCGGTTCATAGATATCGCCTGTTCTTCCGTTTTATTAAAGCACTAACAAAAATATAAACTTGATATTTTGTCTTCGATATGTTCAATACGTTTGAGTGTGAAAAGCTAATTAGTTGCATGATTTTCTAACGTATGGGTTTTGATTTTATTACTACTATGGAGTTAATAGTGTAAGAGCTGGGAGCGGATTTTGTGCGTGATAAGTAATATGGAAAAACTATACGTGGATATGTTGAATTAGTTGTGTACATGACTTTCACCAACGGCCGGAAACCAGAGTGGGGGCCTTAGGATAGTTATAAGGGGTCAAAATCGCGGTTTTAATTATTTTTTTATGATGCTCATGATCGAGATAGTGCACCAAAATTTGGGAATAAGTAGGTCATGATGTACCTAAGTAAAATCTCTAGGGGCGCAACGCTGCGTGGCCGACAAAGGGGTGGGGGTAGTGGTGAATATAAAAAATATAAGGGGTTTTTTGCGACGTTCGTGATTGAGATAGTGCACCAAAATTTGTAGACCATGAAATAAGTAGACCATGACATAAGTAAGTAAAATCCCCAGAGCCGGAAACAAGAATGGGGGGGGGGAAGGTAGTTATAAGGGGTCAAAGTCCCATTTTTTAATATTTTTTTTGTGACGCTCATGATCGAGATAGTGCACCAAAATTTGGGAATAAGTAGGTCATGACGTAACTAAGTAAAATCTCCAGGAGTGGAACGCTGCGTGGCCGACAAAGGGGAGGGGCAGGGGTGAATATAAAAAATGTAAGGGGTTTTTTGCGACGTTCGTGATTGAGATAGTGCACCAAAATTTGGGAATAAGTAGACCATGACATAACTAAGTAATATCCCCAGAGGCGGAAACCAGAGTGGCGGACGAGGGTAGTTATAAGGGGTAAAATTCGCGGTTTTTATTATTTTTTTTGTTGTTCTCATGATAGAGATAGTGCACCAAAATTTGGGAGTAAGTAGGTCATGACGTAACTAAGTAAAATCTCCAAGGGCGGAACGCTGCTTGGGGTACAAAGGGGTGGTAGGCAGGGGTGAGTATAAAAATATATGGGGGTTTTTTTGCCGTTCGTGATCGAGGTAGTGCACCAAAATTTGGGAATAAATATATCATGACATTACTAAGTAAAATCTCCAGAGGCGGAACGCTGCGTAAGGGACAAATGTTGTACCAGTTCACAAAAAAAATAATACACACTGCGACTTTGACCCCTTAAAACTACCCTCATCCCCAACTCTGGTTTCCGGCTCTGGGGATTTTACTTAGCTAAGTCATGGTCTACTTATTCCCAAATTTTGGTGCACTATCTTAATCTAGAACGTCGCAAAAAACCACTTATATTTTTTATATTCACACCTACCCCCACCCCTTTATCGGCCACGCAGCGTTCCACCCCTGGAGATTATACTTAGTTACTTCATTACCTACTTTTATTCCCAAATTTTGGTGCACTATTTCGATCATGTGCGTCACAAAAAAAAATAATAAAAACGGAGACTTTGACCCCTTATAACTACCCTCGTCCCCCACCTAGGGTTTCCGGCTCTGAGGATTTTACTTAGTTATGTCATGGTCTAGTTATTCCCAAATTTTGGTTTACTCTCTCAATCAAGAACGTCGCAAAAAACCCCTTATATTTTTTGTATTCACCCCTGCCCCACCCCTTTGTCGGCCACGCAGCGTGCCACCCTTGAAGATTTTACTTAGTTACGTCATGACCTACTTTATAATATTTATATATAATACTTTAAAATAATAAAAACCGCGACTTTGACCCCTTATAACTACCCTCGGCCCCCACTCTGGTTTCCGGCCGTTGGTGAAAGTCATGTACACAACTAATTCAACATATCCACGTATAGTTTTTCCATATTACTTATCACGCACAAAATCCGCTTCTATCTCTCCGACTATAACGCCATACGACTTTCACTTTCATCTAGGGGAAAACTGTTTGCAAATACTTTATCAAAAGGTTAGATGTGAAAGGCTCTTTCCATCTTGTCTAAATCTTCCACAAATTTTTAACGGAGATGACGTATCGAGCCGTACCTCTTTTTGTTCTCATGTTCACCAATACCAAGTTACTTCACATTCTTTAGGAGGCTCTTACTCCCTGCTTTTGATGTTATTTCGACTCCCAAGTATTTGAAGGTCTCTGTTGGGTTTATAGTTCCCATTTCAATTTGTAGGCTCTCTGTTTTTTCTCTTACTAAGTTCTCGTTTTTTTTTTTATATTAATTGTAATTAATTTTAAGGCCCCACTTAGTGTACTCCTTTTCCAGTTTTCTAAGCATACAGTCTATATCACTCTCGTCTTCAGCTAGAATGACTTGGTCGTCAGCGTAGTGTATTGTGTACAATCTGTCGTTTTCGATTGGAATGCCCATATTGCAGCACTTTCTTCTCCGCAATGAGAGCGCCTCATTTAAATCTATTTTGAAGAGTGTAAGTGCTATGCGGCAGCCATGCTTTAGACTTTAGAATGTTACTATATAAAATAATAGGAATTTATCTAATTAATTTGTTTTCAGTTTTAATGTTTACCGTCATATTTTTGTTAAGCTATTGTACTGCTTGTATATTTTTTTGCTTATTCCTTGTTTTTCATTGCTACCCAGACCATTGAAACTGGTACACTATCGTATGCCTTTGTTAGATCTATAAATACTATATGGGGGGAAAGGTTGTGAACTTACAAATGTTTATAAGTTAACAAATCAGGCTCTTTTGAAACGGTTTTTTTAATAAAACTTTTAATAAATTATCACGAAAATATGAGTTTTGCAATTTTTTCGGTCAACTGTTTATGCATTTTTATTTAGAAACTCACAAATTAAAGAATTTTTTAATGTCTATAAGTTTTGTTTGAACCATGGTTCTCTAAAATGTATAAACATTTTATAGGCAAAAATATTTTTTTCACTTTTAGGATTGTTTACAAAAACAAATCAAAAACAGCTGTAATACTTCACGAATTTTTCATAAGCCACCCCTCATGTTTTAAAACTTTCAAATAGCTGTTTTGAAGATTTTTACGTGAAATCGATCATTTTTACATATAAACTGGGGTAGTGGTCGTCCTTGGCTTCTTTTATAGTTTCGGGCCTCAATTCCTCTCCCACACTCATTACCATTTAGTTTTTATCGTGTATAATAATATATTGGTGTCAGTTCAACGGATGATGTTGAAACAGTTTTCCTTTGTACTTATAGTAGGGGAGGAAAGTATGCTAAATTTGCAGTTACTCGAGCGTTATGGGGACCTATTGGGTTGTGAAGATTAGGTCCAAAACCAAAAAAAGTTAAGTAAAATTGTCCATTTAAGTGGGACTTTCCATTTTTTAATTTAATTTTTCATTTCCAACAATCGTTTTTTCCGATTATAGCGCTATCTATCCATCCATAATTCGAAGAAATATTTCAAATAAAAGTTACTTCCATCTCACCTCCTTGAGGGGTCGTGTTGTATAGGTGTATAATATTGAATAGGTGTATTTTGTAGTTTTTCGATCTGATGTTTATTTCGCGAAATATCGCGGGGTTCCTAATTAAAATTTTAAATTTACTCCCCACCACTCTCGGTGGGGAGTCGTGTTTGATATCATTCGATAGATTTTTGAAAAATATTGAACACGTATTTTTTAGTTTTTCGATCTGGCAGTTATTTATCAAAATATTCTCTTTTTTCTTGTTAAACTTTCTGACTCACCCGTTTCGTTAAATCTGGCCCCTCGATTTTGAGTTTTTCTAAGGATATATTCTTTTCGGACCCCCCTTAACGAACTCCCCTGTATTAAGATCCAATATATGGTAGGGGTACATTTACAGGATACAAGGTTTTTGCACATGTGATTTTCTGACGCGCTCGAGTAACTGCAAAAATCCCCGCTTGGGCTGCCCTACCATCATAGGTACTTGTAGGTACTAAATTATTGTACAAAGGTGAGACAAGAAGGTATCGATATTTATAATATTTTAATTATACCTTCCCATTTGTAAAGTTCGATATAAAGACTTTTCTTCTTCTTCTTTGAGTGCCTCTCCTATCGGAGATTGGATATCATTAGGGCGATTCTAATTTTATTTACTGCTGTTTTGAACAATTCGTTAGTGGTACAGCCAAACCACTCTCTCAAATTTCTCATCCAGGACATTCTTCTACGGCCTGGATTTCTTCGTCCTTGGATTTTTCCTTGCATTATGTTTTGTAGGAATGTGTACTTTTGTCCCCTCATCAGGTGGCCTAAGTATTCAAGTTTTCTCATTTTTATATTCAGTAGAACTTCTGGCTTGTTATTTATTCTGCGTATTACTTCTTCATTTGTAATTTTATCTACCCAACTTATTCTTAGTATACGGCGGTAGCACCACATCTCAAAGCTTTCAAGATTTTTAATATTCCTCTGTTTAAGAGTCCATGACTCAACACCGTAGAGCAAAGTACTGAATACATAGCATTTTAACATTCTAGTTCGTAGATGAATACTAATATCACGATTACAAAATAATTTTTTCATTTTTATAAAAGTAGACCTGGCAATTTCAATACGTCTTTTTATCTCGTGATTTTGGTCACCTGTTTCATTGATAAGGGTTCCCAAGTATTTGTATTCGTTTACTTTTTCAAGTTGGGTACCGTTTATTGTGATACTAGTGTCATTTATTGGATTCTTACTGAAGGTCATATATTTGGTTTTTTTGACGTTCATCCTTATGCCGTAGTTATTACATACATATCTCATTCATACTTTCAACTAGATGTTGTAGATCTTCCGCTGTTCTTGCCATTATCACAGTATCGTCAGCATATTGAATGTTATTGATAACTTCTCCATTGACTATTATCCCTTCGTTTGCATATGAGAGAGCTTCTTGGCATATTTGTTCGCTGTAGATATTAAACAAGAGCGGTGACAATATACAACCCCGTCGTACCCCTCTACGTATTTCTATTTCGTATGTTTGATCTTCTATTTTTATATTAGCTCGCTGATTCCAGTACAGATTTAATATTATTTGTATGTCTCTGGTGTCAATGTTCTTACTCTCCAGGATTTCTTTGAGTTTACTGTGGCGTACTTTGTCAAAGGCCTTTTCAAAGTCTATAAAGCAGGCGTGTACCTCTTGGTTAACATCTAGGCATCTCTGTGTTAGAACGTTCAGGGCAAAGAGAGCATCCCTTGTACCTAATCCTTTTCTGAATCCCATCTGTGTATCGTTAATATCGATGTCTTTTAACTTTTAACTAAAGACTTTTAACCTTCTGCATAAAAACTGTGCTATTGTGCTTTTTCAAATCGCAAATTCCCATTTCTCAGTGAAATAGTTATTTTCCTAACTAGTGCGGAAAGTGATACTTTCACGCACGAGACTGCCGTTGACCCGAACGACGCGATAGCGGAGTTCGGGCAAGCAGTCGAGTGCGGGGAAGACACTTTCCGCATGAGTTAGGAACAATTTTTTTCTAGGGCCGTACTTTTGGAAAAAAGCCACAAAAAATAGAGTTATACCAATTTTTATTTAGAAGTGAAAATACACAAATTAATTCTTTGACAAGGTTGTCAAAAATAAACTTTCAATATAATGGGTTACCACGACGACGATATTGGTTTCCATGACGCGACGATTCAAAACCATTGTAATTGTCTACTGATCTGACTTTTAAATATTATGTCAAAATAATTTTATTTCATCGAATTATCAGTAGTAATTGCACAAGAGCTCTAAAATTCTATATTAATTTTAGAGCGCTTTTAGAGTTAAAATTCTATATTAATTTTATTATTTCATGAATAAAACTGTTCAAAACCAAAATTTTATTGTAATTTATTTATGTAAGTCTGTACCTTGGAGGTAAACAGTCGTAACTCCACTTTTTTAATACCACGCTCTTGTTGTCAGATTTTCATAGCATATTGTGGCAAAAAATGTACATCCAGCGTTATTAGTTGCCTAGATAAGGTGTTTAAAAACAATAGCAACTCCATTAGTGAGTTGAGGTAAACAGTAGTATATCCATAGCAACTCCATAAATACGTGCGTATATTAGATAGTATGCTTTCGTATGCGGTGGTGGTAAACAATCGTAGCTCCATTTTTATATTAAATGGTATTTTGAGGGTGTTAAAACGGGATAATGAAAAACAAGAGTTCTTTTTTGTTCCAAACATTGTGATTTGGTTTTTGCATTTTTAAATACGGAATATACTATTTTTGTAATCACTTACGATTTTCATTTTGCATATTACCTGTTTAAAGACATAGAGGTAAAAAGTCGTAACACCCATTATTATACATCAGGTAAATAATTTCTTAACAATACTAATACCCAGTAATAGATTTGCATTTACATATTATAATATACCAATAATGTTGAATTCGACGTAATGGAAATAAACTTTTTTTTATAGTTTATTGACTAGTCTGTATGTTTTGCGATTTCTTGCAAATGTATACATTGTGGATATACGACTGTTTACCTCCAAGGTACAGAAGTACAAATTAAACACACAGTTGTTATAAATATTTTACGGTTTAAAGTGATCACTTTTATAATTTTTAAAACATTAATTGTCATTAATGTCACTGAATGTATTTTTTCGTAGCAACGAAGGGCATCTGATGTAATATACTTAACGACGGGCAATTATCAAAAATTATCGATTTAATTCAGATTTCTGTAGCTTTCTATTGGTCAGAATCTCCTATGAATGAAATAATCGCGCTAGTTTCATTAAAACATGAACACAATAAGATAAATTTAAAATAAATTAGTAAATAATATCTAAATATTAGTTTATTGCATGTATTATAATATATTATAATGTCATATTACAAGGTATTTTACTTTCACGCACGCCATGCGAGAAAGTGGCTCTTTTAGCACCGGCATAGAAAAAATATTGTTTTGTTTAAATCAATGAGATATGAAGATTACTTTCTTGATCATTAATGTGTCCATTAATTATTATAAAAATGCACCGATCAAAGGTTTCTAAAACATTTTGAAAGCTTTGGGTCATAACTTCTCAATATGTGCATTTCTGATATATTATACAAATATTAATTAATAATAAAACTTTGTGTACAGAAAATACCTTTATTTTCCTATGCTTTTATTTTATGTTCTTTTTCACGATCCATATTATTTTTCCAAACGGTTGTGTCAAATCTTTTTAAACGACAAAGACAATAAGGCGACGAGCTTAAAAGTGTCTTGTTTTAAATTTGTCCAATTGAATGCTCGGATATAACGAGGTCGGACAGAAGCGATAAAAAACAATGAATGGAGGATCCTCTAATGGTCCAGAAAATAATTTTGTGGTGAAAGTACGCCGACTCACCAAGTCAGGTTGAATGGGAGATCCAGGCTGGATCCAGGAGGCCGGATGTGCATATCGGTTAAAACTGCGATTAGGTGTAATCCACTAAAGCAATACTCTCAACCACCGCTGTTTACCGAGGAGCTTAATATTAGCTTAATTCATAGACGTAGCAAAGTATTTTAACACTATTATAAAATGTAAAATTATTGAAAATTTAATGAAATAATAATATAAATTATATGTTTTCTTTACTATTTTAGCACATAATTCGTTTCATCTGTTTAGATTCTATTTATTCTTTTTTGTTGTTTATCTTTGTTATTCTAGCTGCCTTCTTCTAGATTCCTCCTTTCCATAGCTTTATCTACGTCTCGTAACGGTCTTCTGGGTCTTCCTCGTTTACGTCTTCCTATCGGGCTCCAGTCAGTAACTCTAATTATCCATCTATCTGGCGGTGCCCTTCTGACATGACCATACCATATAAGACGCTTTTCTTCGATGTAGGTAATCATGTCTTGTTCTACTGACATTCTTCTTCTGATCTCTTCATTTCGGATTCGGTCTGCCCTCGTGACCCTACTGCATCTTCTCCAAAACTCCATTTCGGTAGCTAATATTTTGTTCTGGTCTCTTTTGTTGATTGTCCATTTTTCTGCTCCGTACGTCTAATAATAACTAATGAATATTCATTTGTAATAGACGGAGAGGCAGCGCCGAAAAATCTCTGAATTTACTAAAGCTAGTTTTCTCACAGTTGATTACCGTGATTGTGTAGAGAAACATACTGCGGTCGGTCAAGCGAAACGTAGAACAGGTGGTACTGACAGCTTGTCAAAGTTGCTTACCTGCGAAGGTAATTAAATCCATTGACTAAGGCTGAAAATCAGTACACACATTCTAAATCGAATATAAATATGTAAAAGTTATTATAGTCGGTCAGCTGTATGACGGGACAGATCCGGTCGGTCGGCCCCAATAAATGTACAGGGTATTCACTATATTTTGACCCCTTGTAAACTGCTTTATTTACAGAATTAGAAAAAAATGTAAAATACAGAAGTTATTCGATCTTTTGATTATAATGTATCGCACTAGTGACGTCATCCATGTGGGCGTGATTACGTAGTCGACTATTTTTTAAATGAGAATAGCGGTCGTGTGCTAGCTCATTTGAACGGCTATTTAATTCTCTATGCAGTAATATAAACAAAATTTTTGAATTATTAATTAAACAATTCATTTAATTAAACAAAATTTTTTGGATACTCTGTATAAACAATCATGTTAATATTTATATTACTGAATAGGGAATTGAATAACCTTTCAAATGAGCTAGCACACGACCCCTATTCTCATTTAAAAAAATAGTCGATTACCTCATCACGCCCAGATGGATGACGTCACTAGTACGATTTATGTCAAAAAATCATAATTTAAAAATTGAATAAGTTTTGCATTTTACATTTTTTTTTAATTCTGTAAATAAAGCTTAGAAGGGGGTCAAAATATAGTGAATAACCCTGTACATTCATTGGGGCCGACCGACCGGCTCTGTCCCGTCGTACAGCTGACCGACTATAATAGCTTTTATTTATATTTAATTTAGAATGTGTGTACTGATTTTGAGCCTTAGTAAATGGATTTAATTACCTCCGCAGGTAAGCAACTTTGACAAGCTGTCAGTACCACCTGTTCTACATTTCGCTTGACCGACCGCAGTATGTTTCTCTACACAATCACAGTAAGCAACTGTGAAATAAGTAGCTTTAGTTAATTCGGAGAAATTTTTTAGTGCTGCGTCTTGGACTATAAGGAAAATACAAACGTGAAACAATGTGACTATAATTTTAATATGCATCAGCCTATCACAAATAAGGAAGAGGGTTTGTAGAGCAAGCAGTGTTTAGAAGCACTACTGATCATTTCATAGTATCGTATCATAGTATACTGCGATATTATAGAATGGTTGAAAGGGGTCTAGGAAATGGTCTCATCGATTCAAGATGTAGGATATCAATCCGTAATATTAGGTCTGGATCCCGCGTATGAAAAAAAAGTTGATTAATAGCAAGCTGAAAATTTGTTAATAGCTTAAGGGTGTCTGGTCGGACAAATTTTGATATATGGGAACACTGTAACAGGGGAAGTTTTAATTGTGGAACAGGTTAAAAATTTGAAACGGTCAGACCACGAAAACATCACATGTATTTTGTCCGACAGAACTTTCAATTGATTTGTTACCCTTTCATTAAACTTTCATGCAAAAATCAGGCTGCTATTTATCACCAAATGGGCATTATAATGAGTGGAACACGTAGAAATTGTCAAATGACAGGAATTATGACAGGTGATAAATAGGAGCCTGATTTTTTGCATGAGAGTTTAATGAAAGGTTAACAAATCAATTGAAAGTTCTGTCGGACAAAATACATGTGACGTTTTCGTGGTCTGACCGTTCCAAATTTTTAACCTGTTCCACAAGTAAAACTTCCCCTGTTCCAGTGTTCCTATTTATTAAAGTTTGTCCTACTAGACACCCTTAAGCTATTGACAAATTTTCAGCTTGCTATTAATCAACTTTTTTTTCATACGCGGGATCCAGACCTATATATACCAAACGCCAGTGTAAATATTTAGATGTCTTAGATTTACAAACACTTATTGACTCCGTGGCGTTACAACTCGGGTGTGTGGATTTTAGCCGACTCGACAACATGCATCCTTTCTTCTTTGTCTTGAGTAATCTCCATCCAGTTCTCCACACCCATAGCTTTCAAGTCTCCTGCTATATTATCTCGCTACCAGAGTCGAGGGCGTCCACGTGGTCTTCCAGTTGGGACTTCTTATCATACCAGCCTTACTGTCCTTTCGTTAGAATGTCTTCTGAGGTGTCATGCCCATTGGGGTATTCTGGACTTTATTTCTTTTATTATGTTGGCGTCTGGGTACAGTTCTTTCAAGCTCTTCGTTAGTTCTTATCTTATATTGTCCTGCTGCTTTATCAAGCATATAGGTCCAAAATCTTCATTGGGAGTTTTCTTTCCCAAACACGTAGTCTCTCTTCATTTGCTTTTGTTGTCGTTCACGTTTCGCTGCCATACATCGCTACGGGTCGTATGATTGTTTTAGATAGTTGTATCTTTGTGTCTTGTTAATTGTTTTGATTTTATAAGGTTTTGATGGGCATAAAGGCATCTATTGCCAGTTGTATCCTGTTGTTTATTCCTTGTTATCCGTTATGGTCTTTAGTTATTGTTGTTCCAAGATAATTAAATTCAACAGTGTGCAGAAATGAAGCAGTATGGTGAAATAAAAATTTCTGGAAAGAAATGACAGTCAGAATTTACATAACAGTCATCGCGTCCGAAACACGACCTAATACAGCGGGGATACAAAAATCCTAGAAACATCAAAGACGAAATCCCTTAGGAAAAATCGATGGTAAGAAACAATGGGACAGAGCTAGAAGTACATACAGATATACGACGGAGATACAAGGTAGCGAACATTAAGTACTGGGTAAGAAACAGAAGAGTAGAATGGAACGACCACATAATAGGCCGAATGATAACCAATTTGAGTAGTAAAGTCAGCGAGAGACGGTTCCCCAATAGAAAGATCTGGGAAAACTACAAAAACGATGAAACGACAATTACTGGAAGCACATTGAAAACAGACTGAGTCATGTCTACACAAAAAGAAGAATAAGATAGCTGCAGTTCATAGCTGCTGATTAGGAATGCGTTTTAGCTCTCGTAAATGTCTCCATTTCCTCGCATTTCCCACCTTCTTCTCACTATATCCCTTTTTATTTTTCCTTCAGTTGTATTTTTATTCCAATTCGTTCACTCGTTCTTCTCCTACATTCTATCGTAAGTTGTACAGTTGTAAGAATCATGTAAAGAATAAAATTGAGTGATAGACTGAATCTAACAATGATGACTAACATTATAAAACTATTCTCTATAAAAATCCTGGATAATCAAATTATTGTAGATGTTTAATGTGAAAGGTTTGTACACATGCATTTAAACAAATTTTTTGCACGATTGATCATTTTTGACTGTTTGCCGTGACAGATTTTACGTCAGTAGGTGACATTTACTAGCAACTCGACGGTAAGTAATCCAACTCGACGGTAAGTACTCCAACTCGACGGTAAGTAATTCACTTACCGTCGAGTTAAAAAATCTCTTAATTTTAATTTATTTTTTGAAAGAATAAAGAAAACTAACGAATTATTTATTAATATTGAAACTTATGGTACAATTTGTTAAATTATTTAATGAAATCCCACTTGTTTGGGCTGTGGTTTCACTTCTAACAGAAACTCCTGCAGAATCGCATACATTAGTAGTATCCAACATCTTTTCTCTTCAAATACGCGATCAAAGTTGAAAACTTGGAAATATCAATGCCATCATAAAGAAAAACGGTGGATTTAATCATTAAATATTCTGCCCAGAGGCTTCCAGGAGCTTTCAACTGCATATGTCTTTGAAAGAAATATGCCAATAGAGTCTTTTCTTCGATTCTTAAATTCTTGCCTTCGTACCATTTTTTAAAACTTTGGTAGGTATTTTGATAACGGATTTTTGATTTTTCGGGAATAATTGCGGAACACCCTTCTTCCCAAGCCCGTTCAATTTCTTCAAATTCACTTTCGCTCATATTTTAATTTATAATAATCAAAATTGTACTTAAAATTATTGACAACTAAATAAAAACTCAATTCTCCATTGTTGTTATGCACCCTAGTTACTACCTAACAACCAAAGTATCTATCTTGATAAAATGAATGAAACTAGTCAATATGACGAAAATGTTTAATTTTATAATTTATAATGGTATCAATCGTGCAAAAAACGTTATAAGCATGTCGAACGTTAAGGGTAACCGATCTCAGACAATAATTGGAGTCGTCGCTCCGCTCCTCCTCCAAACAATTGTCTTCGATCGGTATAAAACCCTTACCGTTCTCCATACTTAATATACTATAAAGGATATGAATTTCAGGACAATACTTATAACTTGTATCAATTTAGAAAAAAGAGGTAGAACACTTAACGAAAAAGGTACGTAATATTAATAAAAATGTTAATTCGGACAACAAAAGCAATACTTAAAATTTGGCCAATTCTTGGTTTTATTGGAACAACAAAGCGATGTTCATCAATTCATTATTTTCGTTAGTTCATCCAATGTATTACGTTTATTGAATGGATGAACATCCATTTATTAATATATAATACTTTTATTATGTATACCATAATATCACTTTATTGATATTACGAACACCGTTCACTGAGTCAACGAACACTATTCATTGAAACAACAACGTCGTTAATTGACCGACGAAGACTGTTCGTTGTGTCAGTGTTATTTCACAGTGTTATTTCTGCTAACACGTATACTGCTTCATGCATCCAATAAACTTCGTTTATTTCTACAATTATTTCCGTTTATTCTTACTATTAATTCCGTTCATTCCCACAATAAATACGGTTATTCTTACAAGTAATTATATTCATTCCTACAATCAGTTTCGTTCATTCCTACTATAGCCTCATAAAAAAAAAAGTCAAAATGTAAATTCGTACAGGTTAAAACAAATTTTATATCAAAGTTTAGGTGGGTACAAAATATAATTTCAAGAAAGTATCCAAATCATACAAGGGGATCATTGTTTAAATAATTAAAAAGGGGTCATTTTTGCAAAAAAAATACTTTTTTAACTGCTGAGGTAATTCACTTATGAATGAAGGTCTATGGGATTTTTTCTGCAAAGTTGAAGGGTAAATCTTTCACATAAGACTTACTAAATGAAATTTGATCCCTATTTATTTAAATAATTATATATAAAATTTTAAAAAAAAATTTGCAAAAAATTATTTTTAGCGTTTTAAATAAGCACTATAAAATATCTTATTTTACATACTAAGTTGCGATATGTTACCAGTATTAAGCAAAAAAAAATTGGTCAAAAATGTTTAATATTTTTTGAGATATTGAATTTGTTTATTAAATGTTACTATATTTTCAATTGCAAAAACGCGGTTGTTGCCAAAGAAATATTCACTTGCTTAAGATCTCATTATTTTTATTTTTATGTAAATTTTTGATGAATGTATTGATAAATTCAAATTTCAATTAAACTCCCCCCTAAAATGGCATTTGAAAATTATTCAAATTTGTTTATAATTTGTTTTTTTAATAACGTCGCAAGGATTAAGTATTTTGAAATCCCGTTTCGATAATTGGGTTCCTGGGAATTTTTTACTAATTAACAAAGATTTTTTGTCGTTTTTTCTTCTTCTTTTTTTTCTTGGAGTTATATTACTACGGGCTCTTTTAGGGTTAAATTTTATTAAGAACGTCGAATCTCTGAGTTGTAGATTCTAGACCTAAAAATATTAATATTTAACTAAAATCTCTTAAATAAAATATGGCTACTTACTGAGTTACAGGGTGTTTTATTTAAAGATTTAAAAATTATTGTTACCAAGTACTTTAAAACTATTTGACGTATCCTTATCATATTTGGCAGAAAGTGTGGCTATTATACACCCTACCAAATTGTGATTAATAAACGTTTCTAGCTAGTGCCAGAGGCGTGCGACAGGGGATAGTGAATGATTGACCCTTTCCAAATTCTACGCCACTGAGTGAATTACTATTGCAGCGAAATTTTTCGATTCTCCAATACTTTGTATGTAACTAACTTTATTGGTATCGATAAAGTCATCAGTTTGAGAGATATTGTAAGTTTAAAATGAATGAATGAATGAATCAAAATAACTATGCCGTTTCATTTTTAACGTCCAATATCTCGAAAACTAATGACTTAATCGTTACCAGTAAGGAGTATATTATTTACATAGAAAGTATTGGAGAATCGAAAAATTTCGCTAAAATAGTAATTCCCTCAGTGGCGTAGAATTTGGGAAGGGTCAACCATTAACTGTCCCCTGTCGTACGCCTCTGGTGGTAGCTAGAAACTTTTATTTATCACAATTTAGTAGACTGTATAGTACTCACACTTTCTGTCAAGTATGATAAGGATACGTCAAATAGTTTGAAAGTACTTTGTAAAAATAATTTTTAAATTTTTAAATAAAACACCCTGTAACTCAGTAAGTATTCACATTTTATTTAAGTGATTTTAGACCAATCTTAATATTTTTAGGTCTAGAATCTACAACTTAGAAATTCGACATTCTTAATGAAACTTAACCCAAAAAGGGCCCGTAGTAATATAATTCCAAGAAAAAAAAAGAAGAGGAAGAATAGACAAAAAAATTTGTTAATTAGTGAAAAATTCCCAGAAACCCAATTATTGAAACGGCATTTCAAAATATTTAATCCCCGCGACGCTATTAAAAAAACAAATTATAAACAAATTTGAATAATTTTCAAATGCCATTTTAGGGGGAAGTTTAATTGAAATTTGAATGTATCAATACATTTATCGAGAATATACATAAAAATAAAAATAATAAGATTTAATACAGGTTAATATTCCTTTTGCAACAACCGCGTTTTTGCAATTGAAAATAGAGTAATATTTAATAAACAAATTCAATATCTCAAAAAATATTAAATATTTTTGCACCAATTTTTTTTTGATTATTACTGATAACATAGCGCAACTTATCTTGTAAAATAAGATATTCTATAGTGCTTATTTAAAACGCTAAAAATAATATTTTGTAAATTTGTTTTTAAAGTTTTATGTATAATTATTTAAATAAATAGGGGGCCAAATTTAATTTAGTAAGTCATATGTGAAAGATTTACCCTTCAACTTTAAAGAAAACAATCCTATAGACTATAGACCTTCATTACTAATTGGATGACCTCAGCAGTTAAAAAAGTATTTTTTATGCAAAAATGACCCCTTTTTAATTATTTAAACAATGATCCCCTTGTATGATTTGGATACTTTCTTGAAAATATCTTTTGTACCCACCTAAACTTTGATATAAAATTTGTTTCAATCTGTACGAATTTACATTTTGATTTACATGTAGTGTAATTTTATTTTACTAGACTACTATGAACGTATTTTATATTAATAATTACTGAATGCCTTAGCTTAATGTATGATATTAATTGATTAATACTAATTTTGCAAATCCTCCTTTTTTGTCCTAAACCTAATGGACTTTACACTGTGTGATTTCGCATATGATTTAACTTATACAGTGCGCTGGAATAAGTGTTACCCCCCCCCTTATTAACTTATTTATTTTTAGCACATAAGCAAAACGCTCGGAAAGGTCGATTTTTAAAATAATCAAAGTATATTATAACATCAATGTTTCGAACTTTACGCGATCCCTCTTCAGGTGACAGGCACAACTTTGATTTTTTTAAATGGGAAAGTACATCATGTGACAGCTCATTTAAAAGCGTTTGAAATAGTGATTCCATAAATGTATAACACTTTAATCCTTTTTGAGAGCGCAGGTGCAAAATTTCGATCGAATTCTTTTAAAACGCATTCATTTTTTTATTAAATCCTGAGAAAACTAATAAGTATTTTTGAAAAATTTAAACGCAGGATAAAAGTCCCTTAGAATAAACAAAAAGTTTCTTTTAAATGGTATATTTGAAATTAAAAATCATATTAAATTTTCGTTTTTCACCCCTGTGACTTATTAAAATAATCATTATAGAAGTTCTCGGGGACTTCGGACACTCCATAATCCTGTAATATTTTATTCTGCGTTTAAATTTTTCAAAAATACTAATTAGTTTTCTCAGGATTCGAAAAAAATTAATACGATAATAGACACACGAAAACTTCCTTCCAGTACGGACTACACTTGGAAACGAAATGAAATTATTCGGCACTTCGGCAGGGTAACACCATTGTTTAACAGAGAATTATTTTTTAAACAATGGTAACACAGAGAAGCTTGGGGTATCACGATAAGGAAAAGCCGTTACATTTCAAATGGTCAAGCAAAACATTTATTGTTTCAACAACTGCGTTTATTGTTACCATGAACGTATTGATTGTGGTTATTAAACGCAGTAGTAGATTGATTAATGCATTCGTTGTCACAACAATCAGTTTACATCTATGGAATAATCAAATATTACTCTATATTAACAACATTTGTACATTGTTTTAATGAAATCTGTACGTTGTCACGATAAACCAAGGTAATTGCTTATCATCTACGAAATCAAGAAAGTGTTTTGCTGCCAGAACTACCATTATTTATTAAATATACGAAAATAACTTATTGGCTGAATATATTGAGTGTTATTGATTAATGTACTCTAGTTATTTACACAATTATTATTCAATCATGGTGACAATAACCAAATACATTCATCAATGTCTAAAAGTCCGTTGAAATAAAAAATTAAATTTTTGTTACAACGAAATACTATTCAATAATCACTGTTAATCAATATTACGACCTAAATTTTTTTGAGCGAAGGGAGGTAAAAGAGAAAATATTCTATTATTTTTTCTATCGGGGATTACCGAAAGAGTTGTGGTTACAGCTCTTCTTTATTAAATTCTTCTGATCCGATTATTTTCCGAATTGCATTCACCACTGCGTCACTGGTTCGCGGGGTGAAAGGCCTAAAGGATTATACTCAAATACATAAAATTAATTTTGTTGGCAAACTGTTTACATGGGAAATTATCTCGAAGAAAATTATATAGAACGACGTTATCACGGCCAGGACTTAATGGATAAAATTTACATATTTAGCAAATTTTCATTTTACCTATCGTCCTGTTCCTTGTCGTAAAAAGGGATTGAAAAACATGATTTGTTCGCCAAAATGTGCGTTATTAACTTAATATTACATTAGTTATTCGTTTTTTAATTCTGAAAAAGTAATTGTAGACTGTCGTGTTACCGTAATTTGGCAAATCTGCAAGGTAAGGGTGTGCCGATTAAAACTCGAGCAAAATTCTACTAACGTAATTAGAACAGCAAAACAATGTTACAAAGGTTTTTGAACTAATGAATTATAAGCAGTAAGCAGGTATATTCTTACATGGAGAAACTTTTGAATTGAAAATAACAAATCTTTGGAACACAAGAAATTCCGGGAGACTGGAAAAAAGCAATTATATGCCAAATCCACAAGAAGGGAGACAAACTCAGCTACAAAAACTATAGAGGCATATCCTGACTCTGTGTGAGTTATAAGGTTTTACGTGGATCATAAACCGGAGATTGTCACTTTACAGAACAAACCATATAGTAGGGGAGGCAAGCGCGGATCTAGAAATTCATAATAGGGGGGCCAGACTTCCGCAAATATTATATTATCCAGATTTAGCCATACGATTCACGATTGAGCTCTGGTGGGACCATTTTCGTGTTATCAAGCCGTAGGTGACTTACTACGTCGGAGTATCTTCCAAAAAATTTCTTATACATCTGAATTTGAAGAGTAGTACAGCTTTATTATTCCAGATTTAGCGATACGGCCCACACTCCCTCAAAGGGGACAGTTCATTCATCCCAAATATACAATGCTGATTCACAGTGCATATACAATTCTGAAAAAGGCTGTTGTTTTAAAATACGAGTTTGCACACCACGTAACTTTCTTGGAATATTAGCTCCGCCATCGTAACATTGCTAACGAAGATTTAAAATATCTAGCCCTAAGTCTCTGAGTTTACATGTTATAACGCTTGACAATGTCTCTTCGTTAAATCCTGCACCACTACTAATCTTAAAAAATCTTCTTTAAACAGTACTTTTCTTTGTCTACATATCGCACACCTAATGTTAATTGTTCATTGGAGCTGACGTCAGTTGTTTCATCTACCAAAATAGAACAATATTTGCTTCGCTTAACCGCTTCAACAATTTTTTTCTCAATAACAGTGCCACAACAGTCTATGTGCTCATTATTTTTGAGACGGTGTTCCAGAATATGATAACCTGCATCAATTCTGTATTTAAGAAGTTCCCTGAAGCTCCCTTCGTTTGAATTATTGATTAGTTCAGACGGTTCTATTTCCAAATCAATAGAACCATCATTTATGTGCTCTCTTAGCCCAGCCGCACACCAAAGAAACATGGAACGAAAAACATGAAACATGAAACGAAAAACATGTTTCATGAACCTAAAACACTGCTAAACAAATCTCAAAGTCCGCCTACCAATGAAACGAGTGTGATTCATGCTCATGACACATTTTTATTTTCGGAGAGTTTCATAAATGTGCGGACGTTTATTTGTTTAACACTGTTTTATTTCCATGAAACGTAATTTACGTTTCATGTTTCTTTGGTGTGCGGCTGGGCTTGGGCAGGCCGCACATCAAAGAAACATGAAACGTAAATTACGTTTCATGGAAATAAACCACTGCTAAACAAATATACGTCCGGCCATTTATGAAACTCTCCGAAAATAAAAATGTGTCATGAACATGAATCACACTCGTTTCATTGGTAGGCGGACTTTGAGATTTGTTTAGCAGTGTTTTCTTTTCATGAAACATTTTTTCGTTTCATGTTTCATTGGTGTGCGGCTTGGCTTAAAGGAATGTTTTGTCGACGGCACAAAAATACTGCTTTTACAATCGAAACAAATTTTATTTGATTTTCGTTTACTGTTTTTGCAACTTCATTATTCAATTGAAAGATAATGTTTTCTGTCATACTTTCAGACACTTTTTTAAAGTTGCTACATTTTAATTGAGCCGTTTTCTGACAGTTATTATCAGAATGGCTCCTAATTATCTTACACGCTTTCTTGAGTTTCCGAAGTGACTTCGCGAGTAACTATATTTTGTAACGCGATTTTGCTTTGACCCCCCTCTTTAGGTCCGAATAAAACACACACACGGCATTAAGCACCTTCATCTTTCTTGCTGTAAGATAGCCACGGGAATTTATTTAACCACATAAGCTGGAATTGTCCTGAGTATCCTGATTCTAATGTCTTTGGAAAGCTGTATTCACTGGAATCCAAGGATCAGTTAGGTCACGATATTTTAACTCATCACTGCACTTTTCGTTACCCACAAAGCAACCGATATCGTTAATATTAGGGGCTGCCGAACCTGTATCACACGTAATTAATTCTGGTGAAAATATATTTACACCAATACTGCAGTGTCCGACACCTGACGTTAACATAAACCTGTTATTGAAGCGTTTTACATGTCTGCTCATATGGGAACAAGGAAAGACTATCTATAGAGATACTGTGGGGGTCAGAATGGGGCTAAAGAAGAAGAAGCAGACACGCAAACCTTCTTTGCAAGACGGCAGCTCATTTGTTGTGCGGGAGCTAGGTCGTAGATTCGTTAGGGAGGGTGAAGGGGTGTTAAGATGACTAAACTACCATAACAAATACAAAGGGTACTTACTCTGACTAGAGGATCTTTCTACTATTTAAAAAAAGGACGCCGTTCGAAACAAATCCTCTGGTTCATATATGGGTACTTACTAAGACTTTTTTCTCACTTACGGGGTACCAAATGGGGGGACATTCATCATTGATTCCTCTTTGGGGTTAGACTGGGCAACATCTTTTCTTTTACTGGCTTCTATGCCACATTCTTTTTCTTCTACTCTAAAACTTACACACAGTTGCATTAGAATTTAGTTAAAATTTTTCCAAAACAAGGTTACAGAAATAAAATGGTAGATACACTTACAAAACGTTTATTCAAAACTTTAACCTCTTACCAGGTTTATTCAAAATTTTACTACAAAAACAATGATTACAATGATTACAAACAAAACAATTACAATTGAACTTGTTGGGCAGTATATGTCAAATAAAATTTGACCTATTTATTTCAACACAAGATTTGACGTAGCTGTCAAATGTCATAAGTCACTGCCTTTTTTTACCATTATGAAAGCAAATTTCTTTATACAATTATTTACCAGCAATTTATCCACTTGAAATTTAGTAAAATTAAAAAAACGTATCATACCTTAAAAACAAAAAAAACTCTTCGTCACAGTCACAAACTACAGGGGAGGGGTTCATCAACAAACAGGGTCATCGAACTGAGGCAGGGGGCAGGGGGAGGACATGGCTTCTTTCTTCAATTTCAGGGCAATCACTGGAGGGTGGGGTGTGGGGTAGACATTCCATACACAAATCACAAA
This sequence comes from Diabrotica virgifera virgifera, assembly GCF_917563875.1. NCBI lineage: Eukaryota > Metazoa > Arthropoda > Insecta > Coleoptera > Chrysomelidae > Diabrotica > Diabrotica virgifera. The sequence continues at coordinate 97,435,436 of NC_065448.1, read as the reverse complement.
GGGGGCTTCTGGGAAACTGGAAACAAAACATCACGGGACAGGAACGACATTTCTTCGACATTTCTTCGATGAAATCAGGGCTTGACCATCATACATAACACAGAAAAAAATGGGCAACAATGCCGGTTTGTAGAACTGCGTGTTTGACTCTCAAGAGGCTTCGATTTTCCATTAAATCCATCACTATATGTGGAAAAAAATCCTCTCAGAGCACTCACCACACATTCAGATCTTCACAGCGACCATTCTACATTTTACCGGCGGGGAACAAAGGGACTACGCCCTAATTCAAGCGAGTACCAGCCGAGGAGAAGACGCTATCACCTCGGGACATAAAGCTGGACTAATTTGCGCTTCGCTCTGAAGCTACTGATAGGGAAAAATACGACGGAAGTACCGAGCGATTTTGATCCTTAGGGATGCTTAGTTGACAAGAACTCAACTTTCAGTTCAACATTTCTTCTAGAAAGTTCATCTACGCATCAGCCATTTCTTACAAATAGTAACACATTGAAATGTTATGCAATACTTCATGGCTGTGTACAGGGTCGGCTTGGGATCTTATAATGATATTGAACTTCACAAAATAAATTAAAAAAATAGACATTCTTTTTGGGATATTAAATTAATGTTGGAGTTTTTTCAAACGCTACAAAGCCTCCGCGCAAAAGAGAAACCTGGATAAGATTATCCAGTTTTCGATAACAAACAGAAAAAAATCCAACATGGACATCTTAGGTGTGACAGGACAACAATATCAAAATATTTAGATAATGGCTAGTGGGGATTAAACAAAACAAAAAGGTCGTTAGGGATTGGGCTAGCGTGCCATCAATCGCCAGACTCTTTAAAGTCGAGTAGACTTAAATGTTTCTTGACTCTACTAAGAACTGTAGGTGACAAGAGTTTCTGTGCCTTGGGAAAGAAACTAAACTTGTGCCCTGTGTGGACCTCGCTGACATCCACAGCAATAACACAAGTGACATACCAGGGCAGACACAGCCTTGTCACCTCGTTGCCTAACCGCGAGCGGTTCTCAAAAACTAAAAAAAATATGACAGATATACATCTGCCCAAACTCAGCTAACACCTAGCGAGTTTCACGGGACAATTTGGCAACGGTTCTGCAAAATGAGGATTTAGACAATCCAGTCTAAATACCTCAGTGAGATAAAATCTCACCAACAACTTACCTCAACAACTCATTCAAATAAGACAGGGCTAGACAAAGGGGTATATGACAACAACAAGGACTAAAATCAAGACAATATTAACAAGGGGGGAGGGGGGATACGTTTGACAACGACAAAAGACCAAAAAGACTAGTATACTGGGTTCAAACAGGATATCGAACTTTTTACACAAGACTAGTGGAAATGAACGCAACATATGATATAGAGAACACTACATCATTACGTTTTCAGTCAACAGTCCAATCTAGGACATAAGAACCTTTCATGAAAGTTCACAAGACAACTCTCTCATTTTCAAATCACAAGCTGGGGAAAGACTTCATTTTCAAAACAGGGCTACACTTCACTTTTCGAAACAGAGGATAGACTTCATTTTTCAAGACAGGGGGGTTGGGCTTTACTTTTCTAAACTGGGGATAGACTTACTTTTCAAAACTGGGGGCATTTCATTTCTCAAGACTGGGGGTGGACTTTATTTTTCAAAATGGGGGGCTACTTTTTCAAAACAGGGGATGAAAGCAACACACAAGGGAAAGACCAAAGGGACATTGGAAAGTATGACAGTCCTGACGAACAACCGCTTCCATTTATCGACCGAAAGCAAGCTTCACCTGTACTCAACGCGGCCAGATCCTAACCTCACCAGCCTTGTCACAGCTTCTGCTCTTGGCCTACTTTCAATCAACAAACAGAAGAGAGGTCAACTAGCTATTCGCCAAAAAAAAATCAAACTCCAGCACGGACACGGGCTAATAGACAACACGGGCTAATAGACAACACGGGCTAATAGACAACACGGGCTAATAGACAACACGGGCTAATAGACAACACGGGACAACAGACAATGGGCTCTAAAACTTCCAGACAAAACAGGGATAGACAAACAAACAGGCAACAACATACTCAATGACTTCTAGATACTCAGGGGCTTACAAACACAAACAATATTGAAATTTGGTTCCTATATGAGCTCACACGGGATAAGACATTTCTTGCTCCGACTACTAATGAAAGTGTTCACAGATAGCTGAACAACACTTCCTTCATCACGAGTATTACACTTGTGACATGTCAGATACAAAAAGACATACTTCATTCACGGGGGGACTTCTACTACTTCACTTCACGGGGGGAAGACTTCAACTACTACTTCACGGGCTCTTTTCAACCAACCTCTGGCATCCTTTTGACACCTACAAAGATAGATTAGTCAAAAAAAACAAGGGGCAACAGAGACAAGGGGGGGGCTTTTTCTTGAATAAGTGGGGGGCCTCTCGACGGTTTCCCTCTTCACTTCTTCATGAATAAGTGGGGGGCCTCTCCACGGTTTCCCTCTTCACTTCTTCATGGGGCCACTTCTCAAGGGGATGACTTCTCAAGGGGATGACTTCTCCAACTAACCTGTGGCATGACATACACCAACAGAGATAGGCTTCGCTGGAAAAACAAGGGACTACTCTCACACAGACTATACGGGGCTAAGCTCATACACGGACCATACCAACAACATTACACATCTACTCAAATGACCAAATCAATAAATCACAAAAAACGGTTATTCTGTAAAAAACTGTTGATCTATAGGAATACATGCAAAAAATACAACATACTGTTATACTTCATAATTGGATTCAATATTCAAAATATTTAACGTTACTTTTTACCAAAATTTTCAAAAAAATTTTACGTTACTTTTTATTCAACTGTTTGTCTATATATTTCATCAATATTTTCAAAAAAATTCAAATCAATGCTTTCATCATGGGTACAATATCAATACAATACAGTTAGTACGCTACAATAACATACAATTCTGTTCTACGATACTTACAATACAATACAATACCAGTATACATATGGGGTTACAAGTTAAATACACTATGATGTATGAAATGGTACATGCCTATACAATCAACAGCATGACCAAATCAACATCACAACAAAATGTGTACATACTTACACCTTTTTGGAAAAATTATTAACTTCTGCAACAAAAACTACAAAAATGGGCTCTTTCATGGGGACTAACAGACTGAAACAGTTTCGGGGGCACTAACAGACATGAAACAGTTTCTGGGGGCAAGACAAGAGGAATCTGGGCTAAACTACATGGGAAGACTGGGGCGATATTTACTCAGGTCAAACTTCAGGGTGAACGTTACAAGTATTACAAGTGTAACACTAAGTGGGGGGTGGCTAAAGACATTGGGGACTAGTAGATAGGCTAACTACTAGTTGAACATGTCTACAAGCTAGACTTGTAACAATGGGCATACAAAACATGACACGAGTCAAGCTTCCATGTTATCGGAAACACCTGCACCACAAACTGAGATCGGCTGCCTAAGGGGACGGGCACTGCCTAACAGTTGTAGTACAAATGAGACCGAAATGAGGCTAAAAGGACATGGTAGTGGGAACATGCAAATGGGGTCTGAGGGAGGCCAAAAAAGACATGCCCCACGTTGTCGGGGCCATTTGAAGCATTCAACTGGACAAGACAACTACTGGATACTGAAGGAGGCAGAAAAATGAATCGGCCTCACACGTTGGGCGACATTTGAAGCGTTTTACATGTCTGCTCATTATGGGGACAAGGAAAGAACTAACTATAAAAATACTGGGGGGTAGAATGGGGCTAAAGAAGAAGAAGCAGACACATAAAGCCTCGTTGCGGGACGGCAGCTCATTTGT